>NW_006239068.1:1208697-1245939 GCF_000226075.1 Solanum tuberosum
TTTTTTCTAAGTGTTGGACCATTTCTTCCAAATGACATATATTATTTCCTATATATCATTAGTTCATTCCCATCCCTAAAAACATTTCCCTCACTTCTCAAATATTCTCTCCAACTCAAGAAGAAGAAGAAGTGGGAGCTAGGGCTTTGGATTCAAGGCTTTCTTCATCAATTTTCTTGGGGAATCTTAGCAAAGGTATGGTGATCCTTCATCTAGGGTTAGCTTTCACCCTAGAGTCCATTCAAGTTAGTTTTCAAAGGTTTCAAGTTCTTCAAAATCTAGGTTTTCACTCTAACTCATGGGTTCCTTCTTCAAACGTTTTCAAATGGTTATTAATGACTTATTATGATTGTATTAGTGTTTAAATGATGATTTATGACGAAAATACTCCATGAACCCATGATTTCTCTCTATTCCTAGTTTATGCCTTTATAAAGTGGGTTGCTTGATAATGAATGTATATGAATCGAACTTGTTTAAATGTCTTTAGATTGTTGAAGTATGTCATTACTCATGCTTAGTTTATGGTGTATTGTTGGTGTATTGGTATGAGAGGCTTATGGCCTTAAAGGCAAAGTATGAGAAATTGAAGTGTTATCATGACATTGTATGAATGAGAGTTCAATGAAGATAATGTGATCATGTTATGAATGTAAAGGTGTTGTTGTAGGTTGTTCACTGGTTTGGTTGCATAATTACTACCCTATTTTCCATGCTCTTTGATTCCATTACATGCCTTCAAGGTGTTTGACAAAATGTCCAACTATGGAGAATTGATGAATCGATGCTTTAAAGTTTGAGTTATGAGATGTATGGAAATCCAGAGATGTGTTGATGACACTCATGAATGTTGATGATATAATATGAAGGATTCTTCAATATAAAGTATACCTTGAATTGGTAGGGCTTATGCATCATTTTCTTGTATAAATGATTATATTGTTGATTGTTGAATCCTTGGATCGGTAGGCTTATGGCACCCTTCCACACATGCTTATAATGAACCTTGGATCGGTAGGCTAATGGCACCCTTCCATTAATGATAAGTAATGAACCTTGGATTCGGTAGGCCTATGGCACCTTTCCATAAAGGTTAATGATGAGACTTGAATCGGTAGGCCCATGGCACCCTTTCAAGAGGAGTTAATGAGCTTTCCTAAATGTACCTTGAATCGGTAGGCTTATGGCACCCTTTCATGTGTGATGATGTCAAAGTAATGAACTATTCTATGGGAATGTAGGCTAAGCACCGAGCGGATTTGGTTAGATGGAAACTCCCCCGACAGTTAGGCATGAGTTTCAATGATCGTCTACCTTATCCCATAAACTATGTGCCCGCATAGGAAGCTAGTGGATCCATTAAGCTATATATACCGGTCTTCCTTAGGCAAGTAGACCACCTCTTTTCGGTGTGGGGACTCATGACACCGGATTCCATGACAAGCTCTCATGGTCTATGTCGGTTAAACGCTTACTTCCCATCATGCGAGATTTCATTATGGTTTCTTGATAGGTTCTACAAAGTGTAGGTAGTAGTATGGGATGCTACCTATACATTGCACGAGTAGGCTTGGAGAGGGTCATAGTGAGTTTCTCTAAATCCTAATGTATGTGATACAATTGTGGCCTAAATGAGGTTATTAAAGAATGTTGGCTCTTAAATGCTTAATATGTTATGCATGTTATACTTGGGTTATATTACGAGTTATTTTCCCTTGTCATGTCTTAATTAATGATATACCTCTTATGTATGAATATTGTGCAAAGGTGAAAGAAAGGAATGATAAGTTACCTTAAGTGACCTTAATGTGGTGCCTTAGTATGGATGGTGGTATGGGACGCCATCCATACATTGCACGAGGTATAGCATAAGGGTTTCTTGAGGTGAAGGTCCAAGGTAAAGGTTTTCATGTTGATATTGTTTAAAGGTGATATTATGACTTACTTGATGTTTATGCTTGTATTGTATGTCTTTTATGCAACTATTCATG
Source organism: Solanum tuberosum (assembly GCF_000226075.1). NCBI lineage: Eukaryota > Viridiplantae > Streptophyta > Magnoliopsida > Solanales > Solanaceae > Solanum > Solanum tuberosum. The sequence goes on from NW_006239068.1 coordinate 1,210,689, forward strand.
GTACTTCAAAAAGTGGCATAATGCATGGTTTCTAACCAAAATGTCCCTTTTAAAGCATGTTTTGCATGGTCATCATACTTAGTACATTTTGTGTACTAACCCATATTCTTCATGTTTTTACTACAAGTGTAGGTTCCGGCAAGTGATCCCTCCTAGCTAGTTTGAAGTGTTGGATTGCTTTCCTCCAAGACTTGGTATGTCCTCATGGATTCGAGGATAAGACTTTTAAGTTCTTTTGTTCATGTAATAGACACTTTTAGTTTTGTTTTGATTGTAAAGGGTTGTGTCCCTACTTATGTTTTGTGTTTGTGTCTAAGATGGCCATGTGAGACTTAGACTTCCGCTGTGTGTTTTTAAAGTTGTTTTAATGAAGTTTGAATGTGTGGATGTAAATAAGTTTTTCATTCCGCACTATTTTCATTATTGAATGCAATGAATGACTATGTGGCTCGTATAAGACCCCTTCGGGGTCGAATACGCCATGTTACGACTAGGGGGTACTCTCGGGTCGTGACAAAACCGCTCCCTTGGGAGTCGACCCCAACTCACTAGTTGGGTTATATTACTACTGAATGACCGTGGACGCTTAGTATTGGATGAAGCACCCGTATACATCAAATCAAAATGGCGCCGCTGCTGGGGAGTGGTGTTACTTGAGAATTTTTAGTTAAGTTGGATTTTGTTCTTGTTAGTTATAGTTCTACTTACTTAATTTGTAGCTTTGTTTTACTTGTTTGTGTATTGAAAACAAGAAAAATGAGTGTAATTGAGGATTGTGAACAAATGGATCACCTTTTCGATAGAAGTGAAGAAGTTCAGGGATAACATCCTGACCTTCAAGCAGCTAGAAAGGGAGTTTTTTCATGAGTCGTAGCTGAGGTTTAAAGCACTTTTGAAACAATGCCCAACTCATGAAATTCCTTATCTAGTTCTACTGGAATCCTTCTATAGGGGTCTTAATTTCGGGAGCAAAGGATTAATCGATCAACTTATCCCGTATGGACTTATGAGACACTCCTATGAGACCGCAACCAAACTTCTGGATCTTGTGGCCAACACCAACAAGGAGACTGAGTAGGACCAACACATGGTCATTTTGTTGGATCAGATGGATACCTTGGCCCAAAAGGTCGGGGAACTGGAGGTGTTGTCCAACAAGAAGGACATATACTTACCTCCTCATGAGTGGATAAAATCTGTGGACAATGAGAGTAGACGTATCAAGAATGCACTGTTAATCATTCTATAAAAGCTCAACGAGCAAGATAGAGTGCTAGAGAAGATGAGGGAACTCGTTGAAGTGTTTAATTAGATGATTGTCTCTCGTTGTAGATTTATCAAGCTAATTGAAAACCTCATAAGTCATCTATTACCTCAGTTCCACCTAAACAAACAATTGGGATTACCTAGTCGCACTATGGCCAACCCCAATAATGGAGCTTGAGTAAGGACTTGCGTCGTTCCACAACATTTACTTAGGCCCTTCTTAGGTGGCAACTCAAGGTTTTATTGCTTTAAATTGATATTTTAGAAATAATGGTGGGTTGATTGCGCAAGTTAAAGTGTTGAAAGTGGTTAAAAATTGCAGGTTGGCGAGCAAAAAGTTCCAGATGGCGCATCGCCGAAGAGGTCAGCGAGCCCGACCTAATCCGCCGTTTTACTCAAGACATCTTCAAAATGGAGTCAATAAAACTCGGCGTGCCCAGGAAATTATTGTCGAATCGCCAACCAGGTCGGTGATCCCAACGTAGACCATCGTTTGGACCCCCACATTAATTGGAGGTCTTGGCGAACTGAGCGAGGTACGGTTTTAAAAGCCAATGGTTTCAAAGTTTCAAAATTTTCACTTTCCCTCACTTTCAAAATTCGCAAACTCACACCTAGTTAGTATTTTTAATATTTTTGCCTTCCATAAGTATTTTGGTTGTTGATTGGTGCTCGGACTTTGGATTACATTGCCGCCTAGCATTTCAAAATACTTTAATCGGCATAGAAGGTCAGTTTTCCAAACCCCGAGTTTATTTTATTGAATTTGTACTCATTTGCAATGATCTTATCATTTTGTCGTGTGTTGGGCCTCTCTAATAGGATTAGATTGTTTAACTAACTGATTTGAATTATTAATCCTGTCTGGAATGCTTATAGTGTCAATATCCCATGTTCTATTACATTGAAATTGGTTAAATTTTGTGGGGTTGTGCTTGCATGTTTGTTAGATTGGTTGGTTGAAGTCTGGGTAGCCCGTATTTGTGCTAAATGACGTAAATTACACAATGATAGACTGGGTGATACCATTTTTAAGGGAAAAGGTCATCAAATGGCCAAATTTGGGAAAATCGGGTGAAGTCTGAATATCCCGGGTGATGGGTGTTATGGGTCTTGCTTTAATTTGAGTAGTGCATGTTTTGATTGTGCTTTTGGGAGTTGCGGGGTTGAATTCGAGAAGTGTGGTTTAAAGTAGGCACGTTGAGTCATTTGGCGAGCTGGGTCGAGCTCGCCAAACCACTCGGCGGTTCATCGAAGTTCCCCATCTCGCCTTTAATTTCATACTAAATGTGTTGTTGGCTTCTATTACTTTCGGCGAGAAGCCTGTGGTCGCCGAAAGCACTCATCGACAGTCTTCTTGGTCGCCCATTTTCTGATCCCAGAATCCATTTTGCACACTAACTTTCGGCGGGATAACCATACTTCGCCGAAAGGGTCCTCCCATCACCGATTTGCTGAGATTTTTGAGCCAATTCCTTCGGCGAGCCCGATTAAGCTCGCCAAAGAGATTCAGTGACTTGCCAACTGGATCGACGAGTCTTTCTGTAGCTATTTTTTTGTGCCTTCATTAAGTTATTTGTAACTCTTTCTTAATAATTTGGAGTTTTGGTGAGGACAAACAGAGACGAGCAAAAGCGAAAAAGTGCATGGGGTATCACTCTAAATGAAGGAGGTTCAAATCCTCCCAAGAAAGGAAGGCAAGAGCTCCCACTGGGAGACAAAGGCAAAAGAAAGAAGCACACAACTGAGAGAGTGGTTGTTGATACCCGAGCTAATTTGTCTGAGCTTGAGGACTAGTACACTTTGCTGTCCCGAAGGAACGATCTCCGGGCTAGATTTTACCGCACATCCACCAGTGTTCCTCATGCATGCACACCAATGGACTCACTGCCGACTCCGGCACCACCTGTCGTTCCGACGCCTAGACTCCTCAACAGCTTATAAGGAGATGGTTTGTGCACCATCCTTGAGGAGAAACTGCTATCTATCGAGGGTCTGCAAGGAAAGTACCCCAATGTAGTAGAGGTATTACAGTGGTACTAGTTCCATATTTTCACCAAACCCTGAAGTTCGTGTATTCCTTCATGGGTCCGTGAGTTCTACACAACATATGGGGAACTAGTGCCGAAGAGAAAAAAGAAGGCGAGCGAGTTCACACCGGTTAAGTCGGTCACTGTTCGAGGTGTTGAAGTGAGCTGCAGTGTGGAGTACATTAATGATGTATTAGATAGGCCTCCAGGGTCTTCACTCTCATATGACGGCCTGCCTACGACACAAACTCTGGAGGATCTAAAGGGTTGGATTGCCCCCCTTATTTCTGATACCACTCTTAGGTGTATTGAGGCGTGAGTCGAAGATCCTAAAGATGGGGCATCTGGCCCATTCAACTGATGTGAGGGCGACTAGATTAGAGAGATCCATCCCATGGATGATTGAGAGTGCTATTTTGGCTGCACTGACCCCCCTCTGGGTTTCTGTTCATCATTTGTCTACTAGAGTTATTGCTTGTGAGAGTAGGCTAGGGGAGGATTCTGAGATGACGGCTTTGAAAACCAAGGTAACAAATTTGAGGAAGGACATAGACTATCTAAAGTCTACTGATTTCACTTCTTTGCTGGAGGCTGCATATGATTTGGACATTCCGGAGTCTTCAGGGATTCCTCTGGCTACCACCGAAGATGTACAAAGGGATGATACAGTACTTGATGAGTCGGATGCAGAGACCGACGAGCAGCAGATAGAGATAAGGGAAAAGAACATTTATGTAGACCTTCCAGATCTGGAGGACACTACTGTACAGTCAGTGATCCAGACATCACTGACTTAGACTTTTATGGCAGCTCCTAGTGGGTCTGGTACTGCTGTTCCTTCTGAGTTGACCCTGGGTACTAAGACTGGAGACCAGACAGATGCACCGACCACTGATGCCCAGACAGATGGAGCGACTGCGTAGATAGGATGCCCTCATTACCTCCCTCTCTGTCTTACTTTTATTTTGACTTGTGTATATTATATTTTTGTTTGCATTTGAGGACAAATGCTTTTATTAGTGGTGGGGTGAGGCCCACCTTTTGTGTGACTCTTATTTTGAATATTCTTGTTTTGTTTATATATTTGTGCCTTTAGCTAAATTCGTGTTATACACTGCTTTTGTGGATGCTTGAGCGTGTGGCTCCTCGTTTTTAATTTTAAGTGATTTTTGTCCCTTCTGAAAAAAATTTGCCACCTCCTGTATGTGTTGAATGTGGTTGTTCTCTTGCAAATTTGAATCGGTATTAATCAATACCGATGACTAGAATAGTGCTCATAATCGAAAATAAATGAGTGCACGGCTACGACGAGGTCAATTGATGTTGCATACACAATATGTGAACTCTTTGCATCTCGTTGTGACAAGCCACATATCGAATTGAGTCTCCTGTGATGAACATTGAACAATAGCAGAAGTGTGAAGTATTGTTTGACATTGGTGTCAATCCCTTGTGTGATGAGCTTACCATGAACCATGTGTGATGACACCTAGAATTTGCCCCATTGGTCCAATTGACTAAGTGATGCAATTTCTTGAGATGATCTTAGGCAACTTTAAACAGTGTGAACCAATTTGACATTATACCTCTTTTGTAGCTTACCTTGTGAGTTTGTGAACCTCTTTTGAGCACCCTTTGAACCTTAACCTTTTCTTCGAAGAAACTTGATAACATTGCTACCTTTTAGTGACCCATTACACATAATCCTCATGATTTGTGGTTTGTTTGAATAGCCAACTTAGCCAAAAGCCTAAGTTGGGGGTGTGGTGAAAAGAGAAGGCAAATCAAGTAAATGCAAAGGAGTCCCATACGCCCATGTTTTGAGAGAAATGGAACCCCTCCATATAAAAAAAGGAGAGAAAAAGAAGAAAAGATTGAAAAAGAAAAAGTCGTGAAATAAAGTTGTGGAAATACAAAGAAAATGGGGTTTGCAATGAATCATGGAAGATGAATAAGAGGTGACTTTTGAGATTGAATGCAATTGAGAAAGAGAAGGAAAGAAAGTGTTGTTCACATCACATTTCATGAGGATTTTCAACCTATAAACCTAAATGACCATACCATTACACTTAGCCCCATTACAAACCTTGAAAAAGACCTTTTTTGATCTTGAATGAGCTGAAGCAAAAGTCGATTGGAAAATAAGGGCAACCCTATGGGTTAAATCATGCATTGTGTTTATTTTTGTGAGTGTGAGTGTTGATCTTGATTCCAGAACATTAAATGATTGAACCTTTTAGTGAATATGGAATCATTCGTTTTGTGAGGGCATTTCAATACCTTTGTTGAGCTTGAACTTGCATTTTTGAAGCAAGTATAGTGAGCTTGAGATTCTTTGATAATGGTGAGTCACAACTTGAAACTTTGAGTGCACAATTGATCCTTGCATGAGTAAGTTTGAGACTTCCTTTTTGAACAGCTGAACTTGAGTTTTACTTGAAGACAAGCAAAAGTTAAAGTTGGGGGTGTTTGTGAGACCACGATTTGGACTCTTTTAGGGCTTTATTTTGATAGATTTAGTGTCCTCAAAGGTATATTTTATCTCATTAACTAATGAAAATCCTTAAGTTTCAGGTATTTGGAGTTCGAGACTAAGGATGGACACTTTTAGGCAGAAAGGAACAACACAACTGACAAAAAAGAAGAAAAGACAACCTGAGGATTGCCTAAACCATTAGGCTAGTCGCTTAATGGCTATGGTCTCGCCTAATGTTCCAGTGTGCCAAGCTCTGAAGGAGAAAATCAAGTCGGCAAGATAAATGAGAAGTCGGCGAGTCGCCGAACGATTCCGCAATGCAGTACTCCATCACCCAAATTTACAGAACTTTAAGTTGCTGAAGGACAATGCAGAAAAGGGATGAAGTAGACCAAAGGGCGGATCGATCAGTGGACCGGCGATCCCGACTAACTTCGCCGAGTTATCCTTCGCAACACACTTTTTCACAACTATAAATACATGTTTCAATTTTTGGTTTGGTATCAGGTTTTACATTTCAGAAACCAATTTTTAGAATTACTTAGTTTTAGAACTTAGTGTTTGGAGACAATTTTCCTTAGCTTTGAAGAGTTGAAGATTTCCATTTTCTAAGAAATTGGAAGTGGGTTTTGAAAATTCTTATCCTTGATGTGTGTAAAGACAATATTTATCGTACACATTTGATGCAAACACTTTTCGGTATCAATTTCTATCTCTTTACTATGTCTAGCTAAAACCCCAATTCTTGGGGTGTGATTTGTGAATATGGGTTGAATTTACTACTGGGTATTATTAATTGATTGTTTAGAGGTGATTTTGCTCGGTAGTTGTGTTTGAATTTAATGTGGTTGTAGTTGCAAATACAATTTTATCTTTGTGTTTTTGACTTGCTCGAGCGAGAAGTTTTAAAACCAAAACTACTGAATCTATAGTATGTGGTTATTGGGTTGTCGTCGGTTCAGTTCGAGAGAGTGAATCGCAAACCCTCTCCTACACATCTAGATCCGGAGAGTGAATGGACTAAGATGAAGGTTGTACTTCATTGCCTCTTATCGATGTTTGAGAGAAACCGATTTGATTCGGGGTAAATTGTTCAAGGGAAAATTTACCCCTACTAAAGTCTAGCCTATTTAACAATTTGCAGTTTGCTACTATCCCTAGCATTTACCTGGTTATGTATTTTAGCCCATATTCCTATCACATTCCAAGAATCTCATCTCCGTATTTGCATTTTCATTTTAGTTGATAATTACTTCCAAAAACCCCTTTGATAATTGACACTTGTGTCACCCTTTAATTTACCATGTTTTTCTTCGTCAACGTCTATAACTATGATTAAATTGAACACATTTTTGCTTTTCTATTGATTCTCAATTACAAACCGCTCCCTTGGGACTTGACCCCAACTCACTAGTTGGGTTATAATACTACTGAACGATCGTCGACGCTTAGTATTGGATGAAGCGCCCGGATACGTCAAATCAGTTATATACTGACTAACAATCGTTGACGATTAAAACTAGATGAATTGTCCTTAATAAAGTTATTCAATCAGTTGGGAAAACCCTATGTTTTGAATCAGGAGACCCCGTCTACGGTCTATGGGTCGACCTACAGACCGTGGGTCCTGTCCGTAGGCACTTAACACTTCAACAAATTTAGGATACATACTTGGGGTCCGTAGACCACTGCACAACCCTTTTTTCTACAATTTTTGCTTTTCATAACTACACATATAGCAACCGTTAGGTCCTTTTTTTTATATTTTCTGGACAATTTTTAGACATGGACCCTATGTTATATTTAGCCAACACTAATAAAAAAATAAAACACCTATCTAAAGGATTATAGAAATTCAAATAAATAATGAAAATTCCTAAATCGAAAAGAAAACCTATAGTTGGATAGATTGTACATCTTGGGTTGCCTCCCAAGAAACACTGGATTTAAAGTCGCGGCACTACTCAGACCCCGTGATTACTCAAACTTCATGAAGGTAGTAGGCCTCAACCACTTCTTGCACACTCTCTTCTTTCCCCATGTAGGCCTTGATCCTTTTCCCGTTCACCTTGAACCTTGTTTCCTACTTATTCTCGAGCTCGAACGCTCCATGTGGGAACACTTGAGTGACTATGAATGGCCCGGTCAACTTGGACTTGATCTTGCCAGGAAACAAGCGCAACCTTGAATTAAATAGAAGCACCAGATTACCCACATCAAATTCACGCTTTTAAATCATTTGATCATGATACTTCTTCAGCTTTTCCTTGTATAAGGCTAAACTTTCATAAGCTTTTAGGCGAAACTCATCAAGCTCATTCACGTCATTCACTCTTTGACTCGATGCGGCACCCTAATCCAAATTCAACTTATTTAGCGCCCACATAGCCTTATGCTCTAGCTCTACCGACAAATGGCAAGACTTCCCACATACAAGTTGGTAGGGGGACATTCCTATGGGAGTCTTGAATGCGGTGTGATAGGCCCATAGAGCATCATCAAGACTCTTTGACCAATCGGTTCTATTTGCATTCATAGTCTTAGCAAGAATTTGCTTGATCTCTCAATTGGTTACTTCAACTTGCCCACTAGACTGCGGATGGTAAGGAGTGGCTACATTGTGAAGGACTCCATATTTCTCTAGCAAGGCCTTGAACAACGTATTACAAAAGTGGGAACCTCCATTGCCGATAATTGCCCTAGGTGTACCAAATCTGCAGAAGATATTCTTTTTGAGAAATGAGGTGACACTTTTACTTTCATTGTTTGAAAGCGCAATTGCTTCCACCCATTTCGACACATAATCAACCGCAACAAGAATATGCTTCATCCCATGTGAACCGACAAATGGACACATAAAATAAATTCCCCATACATCGAACAACTCAATCACCAAAATTAGATTCATCGGTAGCTCTTGCCTCTTTGAAATTTCTTTTTCTCTTTGGCAACGATCACAAGACTTGGCGAAATCATGAGCATCCTTGTGGATGGTAGGCAAGTCATACCATGACTGCAAAATCTTATGCGCGTTTTGAATACCACTATGATGCCCAGAAACAGGCGAAAAGTGACACGCCTCTGGTGTACTCATTATCTCAACCTCGGGCACACAGCGACGAATAATCCCATCAACACAAATATTGAAAAAATAAGGCTCATCCCGAAAGAACTTCACATCATGCATAAACTTTTTCTTTTGGTGAAAAGACAAATCCGACGGAACCAAATCACTTGCCAAGAAGTTAGCAAAGTCTGCCAACCAAGGAATAAGATCATGAGAGGCAGCCCAAAACTGTTCATCTGGAAATACATCATTAATTTCAGCCCCATCTCCTAGCTTGAGAATAGTTTCCTCCTCAAATCTGGGCAAATGATCGGTAACTTGATATCCTGTCCCTTTCTGTCTTTCACCTCAAAATAGAGCTCTTGCAACAACATTGCCCATCTAATCAACCTCGGTTTTGCATCTTTCTTAGCCATTAGATACCTAAATGCAGAATGGTCAGTATGCACTATGACCTTGGTACCAAGATAGTAGGATCAAAATTTCTCGAATGCAAAAACCACTGCAAGTAGTTCCTGTTTCGTCACTGTATAGTTCTTTTGAGCCATATTTAGAGCTTGGTTGGCATAGTAAATAGTATGAAGAATCTTCTCTCGCCTCTGTCCCAATACCACAACAAGTGCCACTCCACTTGCATCATACATCACTCCAAACGGTTGCCCCCAATCCGGTGAAATAATGATAGGTGTGGAAACTAGCTTTGCTTTCAACTCTCCAAATGCTCTCAGACAAGCATCATCAAAATCAATCTTACATTCCTTTTCGAGTAATTTGCACAATGGATGTGCAATTTTTGAAAAATCCTTCATAAACCTCCTATAAAAGCCTTTATTCCCAATAAAACTTCTAACACCTTTAACTAAGATAAGTGGTGAAAGCTTTTATTTTACCTCAATTTTAGCTCTATCAACCTCAATATCCTTCTCAGAAATCTGATGATCAAGAACTATCCCTTCTTTCCCGATGAAGTGGCACTTTTCCCAATTAAGCACAAGATTGCACTTTTAACACCGTTTTTGTACCTTGGCCAAATGATCCAAGCAACCATCAAATAAGTTACCTACCACAGAGAAATCATCCATAAATACCTCAATAGTGTCCTCCACCATATCAGAAAAGATCGACATCATGCATTGCATTAAGGTTGCTCGAGAATTACACAACCCAAATGGAGTCCGTTTGAAGACGAAAGTCCTATAAGGGCAATTGAATGTGGTCTTCTCTTGGTCTTTTGGAGCAATGGATATCTGATTGTATCCTTAAAAACCATCAAGAAACCAATACCAACCCTAACCAGCAAGGCGATCCAACATCTGATCCATGAACGACATAGGAAAGTGGTCATTTTCTGTCCAAGCATTCAATTTTGCGGTAGTCTATGTATATCTCCATCCACTCACAGGCCATATCGTAACACGCTTGTTTTTTGCATTAGGTTCCATAGTATTCCCACGTTTCTTGGGCACACAGTGAACAGGACAAACGCAACTACTGTTTGCAATGAGATAAATTACTCCAGCATCAAACCACTTGATGATTTCCTTTTTCACTACCTCTTGTATAGGCGGATTTAGTCTTCTTTGGTGCTTAATATAAGGCTTGTGATTCGGCGTGAGTTTGATTTTATGAGAACAAATGCAAGGAGGAATCCCAATAATGTCCGCAATAGTCCACCCAATAGCCCTCTTGAACCTCTCCAATACAGAAATCAATGCTTCAACTTGTTCCGCATTCAAATTGGCCGCAATGATGAACAGAAGAGTCCCCTCTCTCCCCAAGATTAGATACCTCAAATGTGATGGTAGAACCGTAAGCTCTAATTTTGGAGCCTCCTCAATAGACGATTTTGTGGGCGGTGAGTCGCGATTCTTCATATCTAGCTCCAATCTCTTTGGTTTAGAATGGATATCGAACCTATCAAGTACGGCAACTAATTCATCATAGTCTTCAATACCATCACCCTCAAAATTCATCATTGCAACTGCAAGTGCATCAACACCCAACCTCTCTTCAATAGACACATCAGAACCTCGCTCCACAATATGATTCACCACAGACACTGATTTGAGATCACTTTCCTGCTTCATGGACCTATAGATATTGAAAGTTACCTCTTCATTATACAATCAGAACTTCATATGCCCTTTCTCCATATCGACCAAGGCGCACTTAGTAGAAAGGAATGGTCTCCCAAGAATGATGGGAACCTCAAAATCGACCTCACAGTCAAGTATCACAAAATCTACCAAAAAAATAAAAGACTCCAGTTTCACAAGTACATCTTGTAGAACACCAATGGGCCTCTTCACAAATCTATCGGCCATGAGTAATCACATCGCAATCGGGTTTGGAGCCCCTAAAACCAAGTTCTTGTAAATAGACAATGTCATCATATTAATACTAGCACCCAAATCACATAACGCCTTCACAAAATTCAATAACACAATGGTACAAGCAATAGTTAAAGCACGAAGATCCTCTTTCTTCTGCACGAGCTACCGAGTAGCAATAGCACTACAATGTTGCAACCTATAATCATCTTCAAAACTCACAGCCCTCTTCTTAGTCATCAAATCTTTCATGAATTTCACATACCCAAGCATTTCCTCCAAAGTTTCAATCAATGGAACATTGATGGAAAGGTGTTCCAACATAGTAATAAACCTGTGGTATTTCCCTTCTTCATTCTTCTTCACAAACATCTTTGGGAAGGGAGGTGGAGGTCTAGGCATGGGAACAACTTTTTGGGTCATCTCTGTTTCCTTATCTATAACATTCTTGGACCCTCCAGTGACCTCAATCTCATTATCATCTTTCTCAACAACAATTTCAACCTCAGATGGCATATGTGGATCAATGGTCTGTTTACCCCCTCGAGTGGTGACTGCCATACAATGCCCGTTGTTCTTTGGATTTTGGATGGTTTCCTAGGAAGTATGCCATACTGATATGGGTTGATTGTAGTGGACAACTGAATCATCTACTGCTCAAGTTGCTTAATCGACACTTCATGGGCATCAACTTTTTGACCGATTCCAGACAAGTCGTTTTGTATCTCCTTCACATTCTCATCAGTTGAATCAAACTTCTTCATCATCTTCTTAATTATATCCTCAATCCGTGACATATTACCCCCAGATTTTCTATTCCCAGAATCCCGATTTTGTGGAGGAACATGAGGCCCAACCCTATCGTTCATGTTGCCATAGTTGTTCCGGTTGTAGTTTTTGTCACGATTGTAGTTCCCATCCCAGACATAGTGACCCTATAGTTTGTAGTTTTCATAGTTCCGACCTTGGTTTACTTTCTCTTGGCGCCAATTATCTATGTTGGAACCTTGGGCATTGGCTCAGAAACCTCCCATCTGATCATTAACAAAGTAAGCATCCTCCTCATAGAAACATTTCTCTACCAGTGGTGGTGGAGTTCTAGTCAAGTAATTCACCGCATTTACCTTTTCTGGACCTCCTCTTACAGGCTTCAATACCAACCCAAGTTATGTCCTTATCTGCGCCATCTCATCACGAATGTCATCGGCAGATTGACTAGGTGCAACTTGAACTGCAAATGTGCTTCCTCCATTGTCAAACTTTCAAGTGATTCATGTTTTATTGTTTCGGGAAATCTTCCCCAGTTTCTTAGTGATCTTCTCAAAATTGCACTAACCATATGATCCTCCAGCGATAGTATCAAACACTGCCTTACTATTGTCATTCTGACCTATGTAGAAATACTCCTTTAGTGACTCATCATCAATGCATTGGTTCGGAACAGTTATTATGAATGCAGTGAACCTGTCCCACGAACTACTCAGAGACTCTCCAAGTAGTGCTACAAAGTTGTTCAATTTGTCCTTGTGATTAAGCTTCTTGGACAATGGAAAGTTCTTGGCCATGAACACATTGTGCAATTGGTCTCATGTATGAATTGAGTTGTACGGAAGCTCAGAAAACCATACAACAGCATCACCACTCAATGAAAGAGAGAAGAATATCCACCCTATGACATTCATATCTAACTATGGTCGCCCAACACAACTCTTATAAACTCTCCTCAACTTGGTCATGTGCCCATGCGGATCTTCCAAAGCCATACAAGAAAACAAATCCCTCGAAGTAAGCATCTGCATCAAACCGATAGTCACCACAAATGTATGCCCAGGAGGTAGAGGAGCAAGAACTATGAGTCCTTCAGATTCGACAGTATTGAATTCGACCCTGTAATTATCACGCAATCTTGGTTCTGGATCCTACACCCTCAATGCATCTCCAAGTAGATTTTTACCAAGAACCAGAACATTCTCATTGACAACCCCAAGAGGCTGCAAATCAACTTCATCACCTAGATTACACTGATTGGGTTTACTTGGACCCCTTGATTATTCATCCTTCTCAAAATTCTGCTCAACTCTGGATCATATGGAGTCAATGGTTCACCTTGACTCCGTTTACTTGGGATACACTAGAGTAGAAACCTGTAGAAAACAAAAACAAAAATAAAAGTAAAATTAGGAAATAATTGAGTAAAGTTCAATAATGTAGTTAAACTTAATCTAAAAGCCTTACTTTTTGGCAACGACGCCAAAATTGGATACGCTCAAATTACACCTCTCTAAAGAAGTATAAGCGATCATTATCAATAAAGAACCCAACTTGCAGGTTGGGATCGACCCCACGAGGAATATGGTTTAGACTTAACTTTAACTTACGATTATATTTATTTAGTCAACGTATTTCCGAGACAAGTAACTAAAGGGGGGGGGGGTTGTGAAAAAAATAATTGATTGATTGTTAAGTAACAAGTGAGCAAGATTCAAACTTTGTTGTTATAAGTTAGAGAGAAAAACTACGGTGTATGTATTCCCCATAAGCTATTAACTGGATAATCCAAATAATAGTAATCCCTTCCTAGTGTATTACATGGAAAGTGGTAAGTTATGTATCCGTAAGTTCTTGGTCCGCCAAATAGGGAATTTCACCCCTCACCTTATTCCGGCCACGTGTGTATAATTTACTAACCGTTACCTTTACCTCAGATTAGACATCACATCAATGTATGGATTGGTTTTCACCCTCGCACCAATTGATATTACACTATTAGATAGTATCACACTAAATCTCTGTTGATAAATCTTTTCTTATTAACAACCTCCTTGGTCCGGCAAGTAGCAACAAGGAGAGTTCTAACATTGGCCACCGTTAAAAAGACTTCTAATAGAAAGAATTACCAATGCATGCATCAACACTAGTCAATAATTACTTAATTATTATTCATACGTTGTTAATTGCTCATGGTTCCCACAACCATAGTTGTGAATTTAGCTACTCATGCTTGAAAGAACACAATTCATATTTGTAGACGAAGAATTCATGAACTTACGTATTGAGCAGAAGAAACCCGCAATCTCCAATTGAAAATCAAAGCAAAAATCTTATAAATCGAAGTTAGGAAATACCAAGACCTAAAAGTACACAATAATGTCTAACGCCCAAAAATGAGTTTTACATACCTATTTATAAAAAAACTTATCCTAAATAAAACAAAAATGAAATAAGGAAATAAAACTATTGGACGCGACTTTGAGCAACGAGACGGACCTATGGACCTTGGTTAGACCTACGGTCCGTAGGTCCCTTCTGTTGCTTCATACTTAGACTTTTTTCTCAAAAGCTGGAACTTTCCACTTTTAGACACAAACGACGGAGGTGTGGATCTCCCTAAGATTTGTTTGAGGTGGGTGAAATCGACCTAATAGGTCCCGAATTCGTACAAGAAGTCATGGAGAAAGTTCGGCTTATAAAGGCTATAGAGTTTGATGTTAACGATTGAGTTTAGTTGAAAATCTCACCCATGATGGGTATAATGAGGTTTCGTAAGAAAGGGAAGCTTAGTCCCGGTATGTAGGCCCATATCACATTTTGAAGCGTGTTGGTAAAGTTTCTTATGAACTTGATATGTCTAATGATTTAGTATCGGTACAATCAGTTTTTATGTCTCTTTGTTGAAGAGAGTCTTTCTTATGAAGTGGTTCCAGTTGATAATTTGGACCCGCCAGTTAATTAGTTAAGAAATAAGGATGCTGCATCCGTAAAGGTCTTATGGAGGAACAAAAGAGTTGGGGTGTTCATTGGGAAGCCGAGGCTGATATAATGTCCCATTACCCCAATCTCTTTCCCTCCAATCCCACTATAGCTGGAGGTATTTAGTTCCTCATGGTTTATCCTCATGTCTTAGTTATTCCTATGTTTTTTCATTTATGCATGATCATGAAATCTTGCTTTTGAGGTTTTTATTTATCTATGGTTGATTTCTTCATGAAAATGTGCATTGAGTATGACTTGCATGGATACTTGATGAAATGATGTTTTGAATTTGTTTAAGCTAAGAATTGATATTTCTCCTCGGTTATGTGTTGTTTATGATGTTGTGTTCTTGTTAGGTTGTAAGATCTTGTTCCTAATCTCCTTGTGATGTCTTGAGTTCCATTTGAGGAGAATGTTCCCAAGGGTTGTAAGATCTTGTTCCTAATGTGAAACCTCAGATTAGCACTAGAAAGAAAAAATTTACAGACTTTGGGTTGCAGGCATGACCTACGGCTCCCACGTACGGTTGGTAGAAACATCTACTCTCCGTAGATGGCATTCTTAGGTGAGAGGGTAAAATGTGGTTAAATTTTAAAATATATATTAGGACCTACAGTGGAAATGTACAGTCTGTAGGTAGACCTACAACCTATATGTGCCCCTGTCAGATTACATGTTTTTGAATCTACTGATGGTTAACTAGGATGGTCTGAAGTAGGACCTACGGACCATAGGTGAGGCTCCACAGTTATTTTTAAGGGGCTTTTGTGTATTTTCCTAATTTTTTTTAAACCAATACTATCTCCTTTTACCATCTACCCTAAACCCTATATAAGTGTTTTTAAACACCCAAATTACCCACTTAAATTCATTCTCCAAAATTCCCTAAACTCGACTAAATTCATCCTCCCAAAATTCTCTCAACCTAATAGAAAAGAAGAATAAGAGCTAGGGTTCCGTCAAGTTTCCAACTTCTCCATTTTCTTAGGCTTAAAGGATCAAGGTATGTGTGTATTTACCCATGGATTCCTTTCCTCCATAGGGTCCTAAAGATTTTAGATTCCAATTTAATTCTCAATTGATCAAACTGGAGTTTCAATTCCACGAATGTGTGTTTTGTCCAATTAGGATTGATTATGATTCATTAAGTATTCTAATGCATGAATTGATGTTAATCCATTTTAGTTGAAATTATACTGACCCATGCCTAAATTATGTTTCTCAACTATGATCCTATGATTAACCCATGAATTATTCATAATGAATTATGAATTATGAATTTATGAAGATATGCGTATTTACAGGATGCTATTGTAAATGAATAAAGGATGCTTTGAAAGGAAGGTATTGATATTATAGTGAAAGGATTTCTCACTTACTATGATGATCATGATTGTGAAAGATATTTCTAAAAAAAGGACTCATATTGGTGAAAGGTTTTCTCATCCTTGTTGAGTTATGTTTAAGGAGCTATTCTACATTTTGATCTTGAAAAGTGTGGATTGGTATTGATCATTCCCTTTTCTTATGTTAAATTGATAATTTTATTTTATTTATATGGTTGGGATTTAGACTTAAAACTGAGAGCACTTTGAGGTGGATGCTCAAATAGGGTACTCTCTAGTAGAAATATCTAGTGCCGAACACCCTGCCTCCATAAGATTTTCTTAAATGACCTAGCTAGTGGATCCACTTTAATAAATGATGATATGTACGGATTTTACCTTGGCAAGTAGTTTCCTCTTCTTTTGGTATGAGGGATATAATAGATTCCATGAAATAGCTCTCATGGTCTTATTGTCAGTTAAAGCTAAGATCCCACAAAATATTATTTTTTCTTCTAAGCTTTTCTCATGTCCTTTAATTAATGAAATTTACTATGTTTATGATCTTTATATCATGTCTTCTTTAAAAGCTTTTTAAGTGTTCCATTATGATCATGACAATTCGTTTAAGTCATTTATATCATCATGTTCATCATGTGTATGCATATTGCCACATAGTTACTACATTCTATGTACTAAATGCATACTTTTCATTACATTATCTCTTGAATGTAGGGTCGTACATTCCTACCTCGCACACTCTTGGCTAGACATATATTGGGTTCTTTAAGCTATCGATGAGTCGTCATATTTTTTAGAACTGAGACATTTTATAGCTTTAGGTCATTGCATTTTATACTTTGTATGTGATCTATGGATTACGTCCCAATCACTTTCCTATTGATGTAATAGATGGCTTTGAGACTTATGTTAGAGTTCTGCTTTTGTAAAACTCTTTTGTGCAAAATGTTTCTTTTGAACTCCTTGAATTCTATTTTATTGTATTATATATGCTAAGTGGCTTTTGTAGGGACTCTTGAGGTTCTATACGCCATGTCACGTCTAGAATGTAATTTAGGTTGTGACACACATGGAACCTCTTCCTATTCATGCACATCAACTAAACCATGTAAGAAAAATGATAGGTTGCGTCCCACCCAATGCCTTAGTTTTTCTCGTGGCATAACTCCTCTTTTTTTGTGTTTTCAATATTTTATCCTTTTTTTTCTATAGCTCTGAACTATTACAAATAATTGGAAATAAAACTAAATCCTATGATAATAATTAAAAGTTTAAAAATAAAAAACATCTCGCTATTACAAAAAATTCAAGGTTTGCCTCCCATGGAACGCCTTGTTTAATGTCACTACTCGACTTATCTTAATATCATTCATCATTTAGCTCAAAGGCTTATCGATCTTGATCTTGATCCACATCCTTCCTAAATTAGTGCTTGACCCGTTGTCCATTCACCAAGAAGTTTATTGAATGATTTTTTGTAAGCTCTACTTCACAATGATGTGTCATCAACACCACTTCGGACAGCCCACTCAAATTAGACCTTAGTTTTCTAGGGAATAATCTAAGTCTAGAGTCGAAGAGCAATACGTTTTACCCTGGAGTAAAAGTGTGAGTGATTATGTGCTTTTCATGCCATCTCTTGGTCTTCTCTTTGTAAAGCTTAACATTCTCATAAACATTAGGCCTATACTTCTCTAGTTCGTGCAATTATCCTATTATATTCCTACCTGCTAGTTATGATTCAAGATTTAACTTTTCTATAACCCGATGCGCTTGGTTCTCTAGAACTACCGAAAGATGTCATGCTTTATCAAATACCATGTAATAGGAAGAAGTGCCTATAAGTGTCTTACGTGTTGTCCTATATGCCCATGACACGTCGTGAAGCATCCGGACGCAATCTTTCCTTTGCGCATTAACTGTTTTATGCAATAGTTGCTTCACCTCTGAATTGGACACTTCTACTTGGCCACAAGTATGTTGCTGATGTTTCGTAGCCACCTTGTGACGTGTAACATACTTGGCCAAAGGTTTCTTCACCAAATGGTTAATGAAATGCTTTCCTCCATCTCTAATGATCTCCCTTGGAGTACCAAATCTAGTGAAAATGTGCTTATTTTTGAATTTAATCACCACCTTTGAATCATTAGTGGGAAAGGCGACAACCTCGACCCACATGGACACATAATCCACTACCACTAGAATGTATTTGTTTCCATCTGATTATGGGAAGGGACTTACGAGGCCAATACCCCCAAATATCAATGATTTCAACATTAAGAATATTATTAAGTGGCATCTCATGTCTTCTATATATAGTACCCAACCTTTTGCATTGGTCACATTCTTTCACAAAGGATATAAAATCTTTGAACAGTGAGGGTAAAAAGAATACAAATTACAATACCTTGTGAGTTGTGCGCTCTCCTCCATGATGTCCTCCGTATGGTTGTGTATGAAAACACTCGAGCAGTTGCTTGACCTCATTTTCCAGAATGCATCTTCTCGCCACTTAATCTACCCTGTGCTTGAACAAGAATGTTTCATATCATATGTAGAACTTTGCATCATTATTGGTTTCTTTCTTTGTTGATTGGTTGCGCCTTTTGAGAACACTCCACTTACCAATAAATTTACTGTATTAGCATACCATGCAGTTGAGTGATATCCAAGGCCATCAATTGCTCATCTAGAAACTCTTCCCATATTAGTCCTTCATTGGGCACATGAGAGAAATCTTCCAAACGTAAGAAATGATAAACAATTTGGTTTTCTGTGCCTTTTAATCTTTAATCTCCAAGTCAAACTGTTGTAACATGAAAATCCACCGAATCAGCCTTGGCTTAGCATACTTCTTTTTGAATAGATGCCTAATTGTAGAATGGTAAAGACAATTACTTTGTACATACCAAATACGAATTGAACTTGTTGAAGGTTAATATTGAGGCAAGCCTCTCATTTCTCTGTAACTATGTAATTAGCTTGCGTATAAATCAAGGGTCGTGCTAGCATAATAGTTCAAATGGAACACTTTATCTTTTCCTTATGAAGTAAAGTACCCACTGCTACATTGCTTGTATCACACATGAGTTCAAATAGTAGCTCCTTATTAAGATCAATCAAGATTGGATGTTGAATTAAGTTTTTCTTCAGTGCTTCAAATGCTCTGCCACAATTGCCGTCACACTCAAATTGCACCTCTTTCTTCAAGAGACTTGTAACACCTCAGAACTTGCAATTAAATGAGAGTATTATGTTTTGGCACTGAGGTCGGTGTCTGTGGTTCCCATCTACAAAATGTATGAGCTTCTACGGGCCGTAGCTGGGGACTGTAGGAAGTGGGGAAATAATTTTCTAAAATCAAGTCTTAGAAACCTTTTTCTGATTTACCAGGATGGTCCGTCAAACTAAATACGAGTCGTAGGTAGGTCTCGTAGGTCACTTCAAGAATTCGTGAAATTTTAAGGGGGTAAAGTTGGTTTCTACGGTTGGGATGTATGGACCATAGGAAGACCTACGAGCCGTACATGGGTTCTTCCAAAAGTTGGTCCAAATAATAGTTTCTGAATCTTTCTACGGTTGATCATTAGGTTTGTTGAAGAACCTATGAACCCTAGTTCTATACCATAGGTCGAGTCCAACTGTTATTTTTTTAGAGGGCTTTTGGGTCTTTTCCTAATTGATTTAACCTAATACAATGTTGTTTTTCCTTCTACCCTATGGCCTATATAAACGTTTTAAATCCCAAAATTACCCATTCACAACTCATTTTCCTAAATTCTTAAAATTTGACAAAATTCATCCTCTCAAATTCTCTAAATTCTAAGGAAGAGGAAGAAGAGCTAGGGTTCCCCTAAAGTTTCAAAATTCTCCATTGTTTATGCTTAAAAGAACAAGGTAGTGTGTATTCACCTGTGGAGTCCTTTCATCTATGGGGTCCTCAAAGCTATCAATTTCCAAAATCAAATTTCAATTGACCAAATTAGGGTTTCTATTCAATGAATGTGGATTTCATCTAATTATGATTGCTTATGGTTAATTAAACCTTCTAGTGCATGAATTGATGTTAATACATGATATTTAGTTGAAATTACATTGACCCATGCCTAAATTATATTTTTCTACCATGATCGTATGACGAACCCATGAATATGAAATTATGAAGATATGCTTGTTTTTATAAAATGATTATAAATTATTTGGTAATGCTTTTAAAGGAATGTATCAATGCTATTGTGAAAATATTTCTCAATTACTATGATGATCATGATTGTGAAAGGTATTTCTAACAAAATAATTCATATTCGTGAAATGTTTTCTCATCCAAGTTGAATTATGTTTAAGGAGCTATTCTATGCTTTGATCTTGAAATGTGTGGATTGGTATTGATCATTTCCTTTCCCGACGTTAAATTAATACTTGACTTTTATCTATTTCGTTGAGATTTAGAGTTAGCACCAAGAGGGCTTTGAGGTGGAGGCTCAAACAGGGTAGTCTTTTGTAGTAACCTCTAGTACCAAAATACGTGTCTTCGTAGGATTATCTTAAATCACCTAGCTAGTGGATCCTCTTTAGCAAATGATGATATGTATGGATTCTACCTTGGCAAGTAGTTTCCCCTTTTTTTGGTATAAGGCATATACCGGATTCCATGGTATTGCTCTCTTGATACTCTTGTCGGTCAAAGCTAATATCCCACAAATTGATTATTTTTTCTTCAAACCTTTTCTTATGTCCTTGCTGTTAATGAGATTGACCAGGTTTTCATGATTTTCATGTCATTTCTTCCTTAAAGCTTTCAAATATTTTCATTTGATCATTCCTCCTAATTTTAAGTCATTCATACTATCATGAATATATTTATGCATATTGCCTCATACTGAGTACATTGCATGTACTAACACATACTTGTGCCTACATTATCTCATTAATGCATGGTTCGATGCTCCTACCTCCTATACTTGTGGCTAGTTTGTTCTATAGACTTTGAAGATTGGTGAGTCCTGATGTTCGAGGACCGAGACTTCTTTTGTTGCCTTATTTTATTTCCATTCTGGACTTTATACGTGATGTATGGGTTACGTCCCAATGACTTTCCTCGTGATGTATTAAATGGCTTTTAAGACAAATGTAGACTTCTAATTTGTTTAAACTCCTTTTATATTTGAAATACCTTCTTTTAAATTATTTATATTATGTTATCTTGTATGATGTATTCTATGTGGCTTGTGTAGGTCGTCTCGGGGTCCTATACACCATGTTACACCTTGGGATACTTTGGGTCGTGACAACTTGGTATTTACAACTCAAGGTTTATTAAGGTTCTAGGCTGTCTCATAAGCCACATCAAATAGACTTTTGCTCATGAGTGTGAAGCGCACCACACTTATGAAGTAGAGGCTATAAGATGTTTAAGAAAATTCAACTCTTTCATCATTCTAAACTCGTGCGATAGAGTGTAACTAAATATGTCTCTCTCTTAATTCCTATCCGATGCTTTTCAGGATATGGACCTTCGAATAGCCTAAGTAAGAAGGAATGCGAGTGAGAATGCTGAATGAGAAGATCCTCAAGAAGCTCGATAGTTTTCGGCTGAACTTGAACAAGTGACTAATGTGGTATTTCGAGTTGCCTTTCAAGGGTTGGCTCAATCCATGACATCTCAAGACAATAGAGAGGTTGTGGCCCTCGTGATCCCAAATGTTGGTACATTGGAAAATAGAGTGAGGGACATCACTAGGATAAATCCACCGAAGTTCCATGGTTCTAAGGCCGAGGAAGACCCTCAAGAGTTCATTGATGAGGTATACAAGGTTTTGATTACACTGCAAAAGGCGGAATTGGTTGCTTATCAATTTAACGGTGTTGCTCAAGTGTGGATAAACCAATGGAAAAAAGAGAGGGCGGTTGATGCCGGTCCTCTTGATTCAGAAAATTTTATGGTTGCTTCCCTTGATAGGTTGTTTCCCCTTGAGATGAAGGAGGCCAAGGTACTTAAATTTATTAACCTTCGTCAAGGGAACATTAGTGTGAAGGAATATTCCTTGAAGTTCACACAATTGTCTAAGTATTATCCTACAATGTTCGTCGATCCTAGGGCAAAGATGAGAATGTTTGTTACAGATATGTCCGATGGTGGTTAAGGAATCTCGTACCGCCATGCTCATTAAAGAGATGGATATTTCTCTTTGAATGATTCACACTCAACAAATTGTGGGGAAAAATCTTAAGGAGAGAGTTAGGGAGATAAATAGGGAATGGACCGATGATGGTGACATTTCATAGTCTAGGTAAGAGGGGCATGGTCATTTTAAGTCCGACAAAGGTTTTCCGATCAAGGTTCCTTCAATTCTCCAGCTCCTAACTTCAACAAGGAAAGAGTGTCTAACCCTAAGCCTAAAGGATGAAATGGTGGTGGACATAGTTCTTCGATTCACACATACCAAAAGTATGGCAAGAGTCATCCGGCAAAATGCTTGATGGGTAAAAACAATTGATTTAGTTGTGGAAAAAGTAGTCACCTCTTGAGGGATTGTCCATCTAGACCTTACAAGGGAAAATATGATAGAAAAACCGCCCCTAGTTGTTTGGGTTCAAGTGCTCCAAAGTAAAACAAATTCTATGCACTTCAAACTCGTCATGAGCAAGAGAGTTTTCCTGATGTTGTTACAGGTATCCTGAAATGTTTTCTTCTTTAAGTATATGCTTTGCTTGATCCCAGTCTACCTTATCTTTTATGACGCCATTTGTGTCTATGAGGTTTGACGATCATCCGAATATGTCAAAAGACCCTTTTTTCTATCTCTACTCCTTTTGGTTAATCTTTTGTGGCTAAGAGAGTTTATAGATGTTTTCACGTCTTCTTATCTCATAGAGTCACTCATACTCATCTTGTAGAGCTTGATATGTTAGATTTTGATGTTATTCTTGGATTGGATTGACTCCATTCTTGTTATTCTTCTATGGATTGTAGCACCTGAGTTGTCAAGTTTCAATTCTAAACGATCCCCTCGTAGAGTGTTAAAAGGGAAATTCTATTTCTAAGGGTTAGTTTGTTTCTTGTCTTAAGTCTAGAATGATGATTTCTAAGGGTTTCATATACCATTTTGTAAAGGTTAGGAATATGGTTTCTGAAACCCTTATCAATTAGTCGGTCCTTGTTGTTAATGAGTTTCTGGAAGTATTTTTTGATTATTTACCCAATGTTCCTCCCAGAAGGTAAATGGTCTTCAGTATGTGGCTCCGATGGAACTTAAGGAATTGAAAGAGCAATTGAAGGATTTGTTGAATAAGGTTTTCATCTGACCGAGTATCTCTCTGTGGGGTGCTCCAGCTTTTTTTGTTCTAAAGAAAGATGGTTCAATCCCCATGTGCATTACTACCGTTAATAGAATAAGGTCACCATTAAGAATCAATATATTTACCATAGATAAATGATTTGTTTGATTAACTCCAGGGAGTGAGATACTTTTCTAAGATTGACCTCCGGTCAGGTTATCACCAATTCATGGTGAACCTAGATGACATTTCGAAGAAAGCCTCTCAAACTCGGTACGGTCATACTGAGTTTTTGGTAATGTCATTTGGTTTGGTTTTTTTAATGCTCCGGCCGCATTTATGGACTTGATGAATAGAGTGTTTAGACAATATCTGGACAAGTTTATTATTTTGTTTATCAATGCCATTTTGATTTACTCAAGGACTGAGGATAAGCATACCAATCATTTGAAGGTTATGTTGCAAGTTCTCAATGACCAACAACTCTTGGCAAAGTTTAATAAATGCGAGTTTTGGGTGAGATCATTGGCTTCTCTCCGTAACTCTGTTTATAGTAAGGGTATCGAGGTAGATCTAAGAAGATTGACGTGGTTAAGAGTTGACCAAGACCTTTATCCTCTTCGAATATTCGATGTTTGTTGGGTTTGGCTGGTTATTATAGAACGTTTATGGAAGGGTTTGCTTGTATTTCATATCCATCGACGGATTTGAGCCAAAAAAAAGTTAAGTTTGTATGGTCTGAAGCGTCTGAAAAGATTTTCCAAGATTTTAATGATAAACTTACCTCTGTTCTAGTGTTGACCTTACCAGAAAAGTCTGATGGGGTTTTAGTTTATTGTGTTTCTTCAAGGGTTAGACTAGGGTGTGTTCATACGTAAAATTGGAAAGTTATTGCTTATGCTTCATGACAACTTAAAATTCACGAAAGGAAATATTCGACCCATGATTTGGAATTAGTGGCATTTATGTTTTCCTTAATGGTTTGGAGGCATTACTTATATGGTATTCATGTTGATCTCTTTACCGAGCACAAAATTTTGGAGTATGTGTTCAAGCAAAATTATCTAAATCTTTTCCAAAAGAGGTGGTTTAAGTTGCTAAAGGATTATGACATGAGTGTCCTCTATCACCCAGTAAGGTGAATTTTGAGGTGGATACTCTTAGTCGCCTATATATGGGGAGTGTTTCTCATGTTGAGAATGATAAAAAGGAGTTAAATCGAGATGTTCATAGATTTGCTCGATTTGGTATTCAGTTAGTTGATTCTACTAAAGGTGGCGTTATTGATGTGTCGGGAAATTTTACTAATTTGGAGGTGTTATTCAATGAATTATTAACCTTAATGGCTATGTTTTGTTCATACCTATGTTAATTTTCTTATGTGCAGACACAAAGGTTTAAGAACAAGGCAAGGACGCTATAATGAGAAAAGGAGCGAAAGGATGAAAAAGAAAAGTTGGAGCTCTCAAAAGACATTCGGTGAGTCTACGAGTGAGCCTCTAGCTCGCAAAACTTTCCAGCAAAGTAGCCAATCAATAAAACAATCTCGGTAAGCAAAAATGTATTTCGGAAACTCGCCCAATCAAACTACTGTAACATCCCGTAAAAGGAATAAGTGAAATTAGAGCCTAACTAGTGTTTGTTGGAGTTGTTGAGGGGGTTCAAGTTGCAAAATGTTGTCCCTAGGAATAGTTGAGGGGTTTAGGGGTTAAAAGTCAAGGTACGACCCCCTAAGGACCACCCTAGGGGTCCTTGAGGAGGACCCTTAGCCTAACCCCCAAGACCCCAAAGAAACTTGAAGTTTATCAAAGTGAGGGTGACCTACGTATGGGGTCCACACCCTCTAGGTCCATCCACGCCCCGTGGATATCCTCCATTGGACAAGGCCCAATATAGCATGTCTCAGATCCAAACCACGCCAGGACAGGACGGTCCATGGACCCACCCATGGTTCGTGGGTGGGGGTCCGTGGTTGGCCACTGTAGAAGCTGTAATGGTTCAGCCATTTTGGGGGTCTTTTGGAAAATTCTTTTTAGTTGAGTTAAGTTGGGGGACGGTATTTATTAGTTTTCATTGTAGTTTAAAAGTATTAAAAGTATTAAACTCTAATTTAGACTTCATTATTTTAAAACCCCAAAAGTTAGAAACTCCCTCTCCAAAAATCTTCTCTCTAGAAACTCCATTGAAGAGCAAGGTCAAGGTCAAGTCTAAGGGTCAAGAGGGTAGCTTTATTATTCAATATCGTGTGGATTTCTTCCTAAAGGTTTCATAGTTTTCATCCTTGGGTAGCTTTCACCCACTCAGCCCTGGCAAACTCTCTTTTCCAAGATAAACTTTCACCAAAATTTTAGGGTTTCACTAAAGTCATGGGTTCTTGCATAAAACGATTTCAAATGTTCAATTGAACTTATATTATGATGAATTTTTTGTTTTAAGGTGAATTATCGAAGAAGTTACCCATGAACCCATGAATTCCCCCAAAACTTATTTTTATGAATGTTGGCTTGAATGAATGGTAATTGGATGAATACTCTAATGGAATTTATAATATTTTAGTTATTGAATAGAGTTAATATCCATGCTTAATACGTCAATTATAATGTTTGTTGATAGATGGGATGTATGAACCTTGAAGAGCAGGTTTTTGATCAAATTACATGTTGAAGTAGAATTGTGCTTGATCTATTGATCCACTTGAAAGGTGGAGGTGTTTACTTACTATATATATTGTGGTATTCAATTGAGGGATGTCTTCGTTGTACCTCTATATATAAAGGATCTATGTATGATCATGATGTAGAGTATATGTGTGGGATCTCATTGAAAGTATAATGATTTTGTTTAGAAAGTAATTGTGTTTTCATTGAAGGTTTATTCTCAATTAACAGTCATGAATGTTGATGATTGAATGTGAAGGGTTTTCATCCTTACATGGTACATCTTGAATTGGTAGGCTTAAGGTGTCCTTTTCTTGTATCGATGAATGTGACCTTAAATGTTGTATCTTGAATTGGTAGGCTTAAGGAATCCTTTTCTTGTATTGATGAATGTGATCATGAATGAAGTATCTTTAATTGATAGGCTTATGCATCCTCTTCTTGAATGAATGAAAGTATTGTTGATTGTTGAATATTGAGTTTGTAGGCTTAGGCATCCTCTCTTGGGTAATAAATGTTTCTTGACTAAATGAATATGAATCGATAGGGTTATGGCATTCCTTTCATAAATGATTAATGAATGTGTCTTCACTTGATGAATATGAACTGATAGGCCAATGGAATTCCTTTCATAAATGAATGATGAAGTATTCTAGGCTATGAAATGAACCGGTAGACCTGATGTGGGTAGTCCTTCATAATGAGTCTAGAAACTAATGTTGATGATAAACCTTAGATCGGTAGACCTAATGTTGGTAGCCCTTTCATGTGTGAAATGATGAACTTTGTATCGGTACACCCAATGTTTATGGCACCCATGTTGGAAAGTCAATGAGCTATCCTTAATTTACCTTTAATCAGTAGACCTAATGGCGGTGGCCCTTTCTTGTGTAATGTACTTTGGATCGGTAGATCTAGTGTTGGTAGCCCTCTCAAGTACAATGATATTAATGTGAATGAACTACAATATAGGAATTGAGGATAAGCACCGAGTCGATAGGGTGAGATGGAAACTCTCCCAATCTTGGGTTAGAGTTCCAATGAACATCTTCCTACCTCATAACTATGTTCCCACATAGGATATATATTAGCCAGTGGTTTCTACCAAAGATAAAATATTACTTAGTTCTACCTTAGGCAAGTAGAACACCTTTCTTCGGTGTAGGGTCATATGACACTGGATTCCATGACTTAGCTCTCATGGTTTATGTCGGTTAAATTCCTATTCCCATCATGTGAGATGTGCACTACAGTTTCTTGTGAAGTTCTATGACGGGTGGGTGGTAGTATGGGATGCCATCCATGCATTGCACGTGTAGGCTTCAAGAGGGCTATAGTGAGTTCTCTAATGTCTTCATAACTAATGAATGAAAGTTCTTTAAATGAAGCTAATGAAGAATGTTGACTTATATGTTTAATGTAATGATGCATGCTATACTTGGATTGTAATTTGAGTTACTTCTTTGTCATGTCTTATGAAATGCTTATGCTCCTTATGTATGAGTATTGTTTAAATATGATGAGGAGGAACACTTGAAACGATGGAAAGGGTGAATGGTAAGTTCACTTTTGGTGGCTTAATGTGGTACTTTAGTGTGAATGGTTGTATGGGACGCTATTCATACATTTCACATGGTCTAGCTCGGGATTGCTTGAGGTTAAAGCTTAAAGTAATGAAATGTAATATATGTTGATGATGTTCTAATGTGATGAGATGGTTCATATATGTTGATTATGTCTAAAGTGAAGAAATGACTTGTATGTTGGTTATGTATGCCTGTTATAGTTATGTTGATGAAGTTTTCTCAAATGGACATGAAGCATGACTTTCAAATGAAATGTCCGTTTTAAGCATGGTTTATTCATGGCTATCATACTTAGTACATAATTGTGCTAACCCATATTTTATCCATTTTTACTTAAGTGTAGGTTTTTGAGATGTGATGTCTTATTATTGGGAGATATGTTTCTAAGGAGCTTGGAGAAGAAGATTTGGTAAGTCCTCATGGTTTCGAGGAAAAAACCCACTATGTTCCCTTTTATATCTTTCTTTTATGTTTAGATCTTTTGTATGGGTCGTGTCCCAATGTTTTAAGTCTTATGTTTCTAGATGGTTTGACACAATGTAAAGAAAGGCTTCCGCTTATTTTATGAAAAATTACATCAATTTTATTTAAAGAAAAAGTTTTAAATTCCGCTCTATTTTTCCTATGCTTTTATGTTCAAGATATGCTAAGAGTCTTGCATGAGACTTTTCAGAGTCTTGTATGCCGTGTCACGTTTAGGGGGTAGTCCGGGTCGTAACAAACTTGGTAGCAGAGCATAAGGTTTTGGGATGGTTTAGGATGTCTCAAACCACCTCTAGTAGAGTCTTCTTCATAGTGTGAAGCACTCCATATTTATGAATAGGAGGCTATTGGATGTTAGGAAAATCTCACTTCTTCATTCTTCAAGTCGGGCCATAGAGTTTAACTCTATAATGTCTCTCTTATTCCTTATCTGATGGTCTTAAAGGTATGACCACTTGAAAGGCTTATGCTAGAAGGAGTGAGGGAGAAAGGTTGGATGTGATGCCTAGAGAGGTTGAATGAGTAGGCTCCTTTAAAAAAAGGGTAGAGTTGTAACTCACCTTGGTTTAGAATCACCTTGGGTAATAAGTGTTAAAGTTTAGTAATGTTTTCCTCCGACCTTAGAATTGATAAAAGTTAAATTTTCCATGGTTTAGAATCCCCTTGTGTGATGGATTTGGAAAAAGTTGAGTGATAACTTACTCCAACCTTAAATTTTGCAATAAAAAATGTGCTTAGATAGTAAGGTCATTGAGTATCCTTGATGTCCATGATTTAGAGTGTCTTCAACTTCTAACCTTAAGAGGGTAGTGAGTTTGAAAGGTTTAGTCCCAGTTTGGTAGACTCATATGAGACCTTGGGTGGTGTTGGTAAGGTTGTTTGTGAGCAAGAGTTGCTTAATGAGGTCCTTCCTACTTTAAAAGCACCGATATGTGATAGTTCCTTATAGATTGTTAATGTTGTATTGAGGTTCCTATGTTATTTTCATGTTAGCCTTAGTTGGGTTTAATCCTAAGTGGGGGGTAGTATGTTGAATAGTAAGGTTGTGGTAAGTTCCAATATCCTTATCTCTTTCCTTCTATTCTTATTCAAGCTTGAGACCAAGGGTTCCTTGTAGCTTGTTTCCTGTTTTAGAGTCATGTGTTATTACGTGTTTCGATGGTCTCCTTGTGTTATGCATGTTCTTGATGAATTTATGTTTAAATGAGAGAATGAGATTGTATGAATGATGTTCCTCATATTGATATGCATTGGGTATGAGTTGCCTATACGCTTCAAGAAGTAAATTGATGAACATGCTTAAATGTGTCTATGAGAAGAATTTCATTAATTGCTTAACGATGGTATGATGAGCATGATTTGAGTTGGATAAGGAAGTTGCTCCAATAAAATGAGAAATGTTGAAGTTATGATGCATAATGAGTTTGTAGGTATAGTTCCTACCTTCTTGTGTTGCATTAGGTTTATGGATGTGGAGTTGATGTTTCCTCCTAGTTTTGTGCATTGTTTATGATGTTGCATGCATGATGGGTTGCTAGTCTTGAGTCGTTAAACCCCTAATGTGTTTATAGTGTCATTCGAGGATGAATGTTCCTAAGTAGGGGATAATGTAACTACTCGTAAAATGAATAAGTGAAAGTAGAGCCTAAGTAGTGTTTGTTGGAGTTGTTGAGGGGTTTCAAGTTGTAAAATGTTGTCCCGAGCTATGGTTGAGGGGTTCAGAGGTTAAACGTCAAGGTACGACTGACTCCCCAAGGACCACCCTATGGGTCTTTGAGGAGGACCCTTAACCTAACCCCTAGACCACAAAGAAACTTAAAGTTCATCAAAATAAGGGTGACCAACGGATGAGCTCCAAGCCTCATGGATAGCCTCCAATATCTAGAGGAATTCAACATAGAGGTATTGTAGTTTTCATTCTTGGGAAGCTTTCACCCAAGCAGCCCTCTCAAAACTCTCTTTTCAAAGATGAACTTTCCCCAAAATTCTAGGCTTTCACTCAAGTCATGGGTTCTTTCATAAAATGTTTTAAAATGTTAAATTGGACTTATATTATGATGAATTTGTTGTTTTATGGTGAATTATTGACGAAATTCCCCATGAACACATGAATTCCCCCAAAACCTATTTTCATGAATGTTTGCTTGAATGAATAGTAATTGGATGAATACTCTAATTGAATTTATGATGTTTTAGTATTGAATTGAGTTAATATTCATTCTTATTATGTGAATTGTAGTGGGTGCTGATAAATGGGAAGCATGACCCTTGAAGGGAAAGTTATGATCAAATTATATGTTGAAGTAGAATTGTGTTTGAGTTATTGATCCACTTGAAAGGTGGAGGTTTTTAATTATTGTGTATATTGTGGTATTGAATTGATGGATATCTTCCTTGTACCTCTATATGTGAAGGATAGATGTATGATCATAATGTAATGGTGTTGTTGTTGTTGAAATGCTAATCTTACTACACACATATACATGAATGTAGATTGAATGAATGAAGTTTCTATGATTATGTTAATGATGATATATTGATTGAAGGGCTATTCTAAATTGTACACTAATGAATGATAATGGGATTCTTAGTTGAAAGGCTATTCTCATCTTTGAATCCATAAGCTATCCAATGAAACAATGTTGGGTTTAAGATGGATGCCTTCACCTGAGATGAGGCGGGGAATCTAGTAACAATATATTATCCCATAATAATCAATAAATGTAGTAAATGTTAAGTACTCCGTGGGGAATAATGCTAAGCACCGAGAGGATATGAATGAGATGGAAGCCCTCACGGTGATTTAAGGCGGGGTTTCTAGTAGCAATCCCTTGAGATGGATACCCTCAAGTTAGTTGAGGTGGGGTATTTAGTAGTATTCTCCCTAACCCATAACTATCTGCCCACATAGGATATTAGCTAGTGGATCCACCTAAGCTAAAATGTAATAGTCCTACCTTAGGCAAGTAGGTATCCCTTATCCGGTGAGGGTGACACCGGGATTATATGATTTAGCTCTCATGGTCTATGTCGGTTAAGGCTTACCCCCACAGAGAATATTAATGAACTATGGCTTCTCAAGAATGTACTTATTAGTGTGGGTGGTGGTATGGGATGCCATCTATGCATTGCACAAGTAGACTTTGAGAGTAGTTATGGTGTGTTCCTTTATAATGTTAAATTAATGAATGTGCTCTAAATGAAGCAAATGAAGAATGTTGACTTTTATGCTTAGATGAGATGATGCATGCTATACTTGGATTGTACTATTAGTTACTTCCTTGTCATGAATTATTGTGTATGAATGTGCCTTGTATAGGGTGGCTCCAAAGGAGTACCTAGTGTGAGTAGAAGTATAGGATGCTACTCATACATTGCGGAAGTATGACTTAGGGTTGTCCTAGATGTTGGTTCTAATGGGTTGATATGACTTATGAAAGGTTTTTGTCTCTTATGTATGAGTGTGGTGTGAATATGGAAAGGTTGAATGGTAAGTTCAGTTTTTCTGACCTTAAGGTGGTACTTTAGTGTGGATGGTGGTATGGGACATTATACATACATTGCACAAAGTATACCTTGAGTGTTACTTGAGGTGAAAGCTTAATGTGAAGGTTGTGGTTTATATGTTGATTATGTCTTCCAGGTGATGGAATGGCTTGTATGTTGGTAATGTTTTATTATTATACCTCTTATACTTATGTTCATGAAGTTTTAACAAACTGGTATAAAAGCAAGACTTGCAAATACTATGTCCTTTTAAACATGGTTTTTGTATGGCTATCATACTTAGTACTTTATTGTGCTAACCTATATTTTCTTTACCTTTATGAAGTTTAGGGATTGGTACTTGGTTTGACTCTCTCTAGTTGAAGCTTGGACTTGAGATTCCCAAGACTAAGTGGTATGTTCTTATAGATCGAGGACAAGTGCTTAGATATTTCTTTTCTTTCATGTAAAAGACTATTGGTAGACTTTCAATTGTAAAGGGTCGTGTCCCTACTTTAGTTTTCAAGATGTTGTTTTATATGTCCATGTAAGACAATAGACTTCCACCTATTTATTGAATGTTTTATATGAGTATTTTGATTGTACAGTTTTAAATTAAGTTATACTTCCATACCATTTTCCTTTTATCGAATGTATGAATGCTTGCAGGCTTGTACGAGACCCTTCGGGGTCAAGTACGTCATGTCACGTCTAGGGAGTAGTCTTGGGTCGTGACAAACTTGGTATCAGAGCCTAAGGTTTTGGGAATGGTTTTTAGGATTGATATCTCACAAGCCACGTCTAGTAGAGTCGTGTTCATCGGTGTGAGTTGCGACACATCTATGAGCAAGAGGCTATAGGACGATAGGAAGTTACACTTGTTTCATTGTTCTTGAAGTCGTGCCTTAGAGTTAGATCTTTTAGTGTCCTTTTCCTAACCCTTCTCTTGTGTTTATAAGATATCAATACAAGGGCGAACCCAAGAAGGATGGAAGAGGAAAATTTGAATGAGGGAGTTTCTCCCCAAGGTCTTCAAGGTAACCAAGCCCCTTAAGGCAATCAACTTTCGATCGATCCCCCTGCCATGACCAATGAAGAAATTAGGATGGCCTTCATAACCTTAGCCCAAGCTATGATGGCCCAAGTTATTAGGGAAGTGGGGCCTAGAGTGAATACTTATGAGAGTACTATGGCTTCGAGATTGAGGGATTTTTTTAGGATGAACCTCTCAGAGTTTCCTGGTTCCAAAGTAGAAGAAGATCCCCAAAGGTTTGCTAATGAGGTTTGCAAGATACTTAATGCATTGGAGGTGTCTTCGGAGGAGAAGACGGAGCTAGCCTCCTACCGATTAAAAGATGTAGCTGAAATTTGGTATGAACAATGAAAGGGTGAGAGGCCTAGAGGAGCGGGTCACATAAATTGGGAGGTGTTCAAAGAAGCTTTCCTTGATAGGTTTTTCCCCTTAGAGTTAAGTGAACAAAAATTGGTAAAATTCATGAACCTTCGTCAAGGGGGTATGAGTGTGAAGGAGTATTCTGTTAAGTTCACCCAACTATCCAAATATACTACAACCTTACTGTCAAACTCGAGGGCTAGAATGAATAGGTTTGTGATGGGAGTGTCCGGTTTGGTTGAGGAAGAATGTCGTTCGACCATGCTCCATCATGACATAGATATTTCAAGGCTGATGGTATATTATCAATTAATTAAGGAGACGAAACTTAAGAAAATGAATAAGGGGGCAAAAAGGGCTAGGCCCGAATAACAAGGTCAACCAAGGTCCAAAAAGAGGTTCAACAACCAAGAGTCCCCAATGGTAAACAATGATAGGGTGTCTAACCCTAATTTTCAAGGAGGAAAAGGAAGTGGTTCTTCTTTTGAAAGAGCTATAAGTGCCAAGTGTGGGAAGCAACATTTGGGTAAGTGCCTTGCTGGCACCGGTGGTTGCTTTGGGTGTGCAAAGAAAGGTCATAAGATGAGGGTTTGCCCAACAGTCATGGTAAAAGGGAGAGAGACCAACCAAGCTTCTCATGATGGCCCGGATCCTAATGCTCCAAAGAGAAACCGTTTCTATGTGCTTCAAGTTAACAAGGACAAAGGAGCTCATCCCGATGAAGGCACTAGTATGTGATAGTTCCTTATAGTTATGAATGGTGCATTGAGGTTCCTATGTTGTTTTCATGTTAGCCTTAGTTGGGTTTACTCCTAAGTGGGGGATAGTATGTTGAATAGTAAGGTTGTTGAGACTTTTGATATCCTTATCTCTTTCCTTCTATTCATAATCAAGTTTGAGACCAAGAGTTTCTTATAGCTTGTTCCATGTTTTGGAATCATATGTGATTATGAGTTTCCATGGTCTCCTTATGTTATGCATGTTCTAGTGCAATTTTCATTTATATGAGAAAATGTGCTTTCATGATTTATGTTCCTCTTGTTGATATTCATTTAGTATGAGTTGTCTATATGCTTCATGACGTGAATTGTTGAACATGCCTAAATGCGCTTTTATGAAGATATTGCATAATGTGTTTAATGATATTGTTATGACCATGATATGATTTGGAGAAGGTAATTCCTCCAATGTAATGAGAAATGTTGAAGTTATGTTGCGCAATGAGTTTGTAGATGTAGTTCCTACTTTCTTGTGTTGTATTGAGCTTATTGATGTGTAGTTGATGTTCCTCCTAGTTTTGTGCATTGTTATGATGTTGCATGCATGATGGGCTGTTATTCTTGAGTTGTTAACCCCTTAATGTGTTTAAAGTGTCATTCGAGGAAGAATTATTATAAGCGGGGGATAATGTAACGACCCGTAAAACGAATAAGTGAAACTAGAGCCTAACCAATGTGTCTTTGAGTTGTTGTGGGGTTTGAGGGTGTAAAATATTGTCCCGAGATATAGTTGAGGGGTTTAGGTGTTAAATGTCAAGGTACGAATCGCCAAGGACCAGACTAGGGGTCCTTGAAGAGTACCCTTAGCCTAACCCCAAGGGTGCCCCAAAAGAGAAAATTTGCCTAATACTTGGTAACCTACGGAAGGGAACCACGCCCCGTAGGTCCATCCACGTCCCGTGGATGGCCTCCGTAGATCATGGCCCCCAAAACCAAGCAACAGCCACAAACCACACCAGGACAGGATGGTCCGTCGACCGATCCACGGTCCGTGGGTGGGGGTCCATGGTTGGCTACTGTAAAAGATATAATTCTCGGCCAATGTGGGGTGTTTTTGTAAATTTCTATTAAGTCTAGTTTAGTTGGTGTAACGACTCGGAAAAAATGATAGGTTAAGCAAGAGCCTATGACTTTGTGTTAACTTTATAATGAGGTTCTATGAGGGGTTTATATGTAATTTCGTTTTAATTGTGTAACTCCGACAATTTAAAATGAATATGAAGAAGCTTGAAATTGGAAGTAGTCATTTTTGGAAAAGAAAATCAGAATTTGGAAATTCGGCCAAGTGTGGAAATCAGTGAGTTTTTGGCCAACTTTGAGC
>NW_006239068.1:1248631-1248756 GCF_000226075.1 Solanum tuberosum
GTGGCTTTGGGTAACTTGAGATAGAGGTCAAGAAATGATGAAAAGGCTTACTGTATTTTTTTTCCGTGAAGTTTTACCAAATGGCATAAAAGCATGTTTCTCCAATAAACGTCCTTTTTAGCATG
>NW_006239068.1:1250532-1283604 GCF_000226075.1 Solanum tuberosum
TCTTTTATGTCTTTTTAGTATTGTTTAAGTCATGTATAAAGTCTAGAAAGTCTTCCGCTTGCTATTTTTTTATTAAATGTTTTCTTGGTAAAGAAAGTTTTAAATTCATTATGTTTTTAGTGTTATGCGATGAATGAATGCTAAGAGGCTTGTATTAGACCTCCGAGAGGTCGAGTACGCCGGTTACGACTAGGGGGTGCTCTCGGGTCGTGACAGTTGGGGGACGGTTTTAATTGGTTATTTAATGTATTTTAAGAGTATTGAAAGTATTAAACTTATTATTAACTTCATTATTTCAAAACCCACAAAAGCAAAACCTCTCCCTTTCAAAAAAAATTCTCTCTAGAAACTCCATTGACGATCAAGGTCAAGTTCAAGCTAGGGGTTCAAGCACCAAGTTATATTATCCAATATATAAAGAAGATCAAAATAGAGGTATGGTAGTTTTCATCCATGGGTAGCTTTTGCCCAAGGAACCCTCTCAAAACTCTGTTTTCAAAGATGAGCTTTCCCCAAAATTCTAGGGTTTCACTAGTCAGGGGTTCGTTCATAAAGAGATTTCAAATGTTCAAATAAACTTATATTATGATGAATTTGTTGTTTTAAGGTAAATTATTGAAGAAATTCCCCATGAACCCATGAATTCCCCAAAAACCTATTTTCATGAATGTTGGCTTGAATGAATGGTAATTGGATGAATATTGTAATTGAATTTATGATGTACTAGTATTGAATTGAGTTAATATTCATGCTTCTTATGTGAATTGTAGTGGGTGTTGATAAATGGGAAGCATGACAGTTGAAGGGCAAGTTATGATCAAATTATATGTTGGAGTAGAATTGTGCTTGAGTTATTGATCCACTGGAAAGGTGGAGGTGTTTAATTATTGTGTATATTGTGGTATTGAATTGATGGATATTTTCCTTGTACCTCCATATGTGAAGGATCGATGTATGATCATGATGTAATGGTGTGGTGGTTGTTGAAATGTTATTCTTACTACACATACACTCGTGAATAAAGAATGAATAAATGAAGTTTCTTTGATTATGTTAATGATGATGTGTTGATTGAAAGGCTATTCTCAATTGTACACTAATGAATAATAATGGGATTCTTAGTTGAAAGGATATTCTCATCTTCGAATCCATGAGCTATCCAATGAACGAATGTTGGGTTTGAGATGGATGCCCTCATGTGACATGTGAGTTGAGGTGAGGTTTCTAGTAACAATCTCTTATCCCATAATAATAGATATATCTAATGAATGTTAAGTACTCCGTGTGGAATAATGCTAAGCATCGAGAGGATATGAATGAGATGGAAGCCCTCGCGTGAGTTGATGCGGGGTTTCTATTAGTAACCTCTTGAGATGGATGGCCTCACGTCAGTTGAGGTGGGGTATCTAGTAGCAATCTCCCGATCCCATAACTATATGCCCACATAGGATATTAGTTAGTGGATCCACCTAAGAAAAAATGTAATGGTCCTACCTTAGGAAAGAAGGAATCCCTTATCTTGTGCGGGTGACACCGGGACTCCATGATTTAGCACTCGTGGTCTATGTCGGTTAAGGCTTACCCACAAAAAGAATCTTAATGAACTATGGCTTCTCAAGAATGTTCTACTTAGTGTGGGTGGTGGTCTAGGACGCTATCTATGCAATGCACAAGTAGAAATTGAGAGTAGTTATGGTGTGTTCCTTTATAATGTTAAATGAAGAAATGTGCTCTAAATGAAGCAAATGAAAAATGTTGACTTATATGCTTAGATGAGATGATGTATGCTATACTTGGATTGTACTATGAGTTATTTCCTTGCATGAATTATTTTGTATGAATGTGCCTTGTATAGGGTGGCTCCAAAGGAGTACGTAGTGTGAGTAGTAGTATGGGATGCTACTGATACATTGCACAAGTATGACTTAGGGTTGTCCTAGATATTGGTCCTAATTGGTTAATATGACTTATGAAAGGTTTATGTCTCTTATGTATGAGTGTGGTATGAATATGGAAAGGTTGAATGGTAAGTTCACTTTTTCTGACCTTAATGTGGTACTTTAGTGTGGATGGTGGTATGGGACGTTATACATACATTGCACAAAGTATACCTTGAGGGTTACTTGAGGTGAAAGCTTAATGTGAAGGTTGTGGTTTATATGTTGAAATGATATGGAGGCGAGTACCCGTATCATATGATGGGATTGTGGAGGCGAGTACCCGCGATCTAAAAGTAATTAAGTCAAGAGGCAAATACCCATTATCCTTTATAATTTAGGCATTGAGGTGAATCCCCATGTTTTTCAAATTAAGTATGAATAATGTAATTATGTTATGAAAATGATTTGATTGGAGTGTTGCTAGATATGCCTTCCATGATGCAAGCTTAACTAGAGGCGGATGACCTTAGTCTTGGCTAAGGATTGTTAATTATGGGAGTAATCCTCTCTCATTATGATGCTTATCATGTCATGTTTATGCTT
This sequence comes from Solanum tuberosum, assembly GCF_000226075.1. Classification (NCBI taxonomy): domain Eukaryota; kingdom Viridiplantae; phylum Streptophyta; class Magnoliopsida; order Solanales; family Solanaceae; genus Solanum; species Solanum tuberosum. The sequence continues at coordinate 1,253,016 of NW_006239068.1, forward strand.
ATGCCTTATGTCTTATATTGACTAATGCTTATTGTCACGACCCGATAGTTCCCCCTAGGTGTAACACATCGTTCTTGACCCTAAAGGCGTCTCATACAAGCCTCTATCATCATCATTACGTACGACATTGAAATAACGCGGAAAAAATTAAAACATTACAATCGAAGTCCAACTTCACTTTACATAAAAGAAAGAAATAGGAAATCTAGACTTTGTCTCATACAACCATCTAAACCATAGGAATCCAAAGTTTGGGACTTAGCCCTTATACATCAATAATAGTCTCAACATAAGAAGTACAATAGAACTAAGGAACAGGAAATCACGTCCTCGAACTTGAGGACTCACCACAATTTATAGATAAGCAATCCAAGTCTTCTTCAAAAGGAGAGGGAAAGTGACCTAGCCAGAACCTACACTAATTAACATGTAGAAGGAAGAAGGGATTACCACATAAGATGTACTAAGTATGGAAACATGCATAAAATCCTTAAATATGATAAAAAGGATATTTTTGTTTGAAAAGTATGCCTTTGTCATATTTAGAAACCAACATGCATTAACAATAAACAACACTAGTCATAATCATATTTACACTCATTACATAGTAATAAAAACACATTAGCAACCTCTAAGGAACACTTGTGCATTGTATGGTTGGCATCCCATAATACCAACCCTACTAAGTACCCCCTTGAAGCTCCCTTGGTCAAGCACATTATCTTTAGACCTCATTATAATCATAAGTCACCAATAAGGCAATAGCCAAGAACATTACTCTGGATACAAGGAAAGTCATTCTTAACAACTAACCATTTAAGTAACATGTATGCATTTGTATCATCATCACAATATAAAGGAACCACCCCACAACATCCTACCAAGTCCACCTATGCAATGTAGAAATGATATCCCATACCCCCTCTCCCACTAAGTAAACTTACCATGAAGTTATAGAATAGTCCATATCTCATTCATTAACTTTCATTTAGGGAAGATTAGCTAGAACCAACATAGACCATGTGAGCTAGATCGAATCCGGTGTCGTGCAACCCCACACCGAAAGAATGTATCCTACTTGCCTAAGGTAGGACTAAGTGTATAATCGTCTAGGTGGATCCACTAGTTAATTCCTATGTTGGCACATAGTTAAGGGTTAAGGAGATTGCTTCTAGAAACCCGCCCCATTGCATTCGCAGAGGGGTTTCCATCTCATGAGTTCACTTTGGATAACCCTCCCTATTGCATTGGCAGAAGGGCCTTTACCACATCCACTCGGTGCTAATCATTATTTTCCAAATTATACATAATTAAGTCTTGAATTGCATTTACATATGTGAAGGAATGCTCTATCCCTCATTCAATACAATCCATCAAAATAGCCCATAGATTCATTAAAGGTGAGAATGCACTTTTAACCATAGAATCAACATTAGTGTGTGAGTAGGACTTTCACATTACTTTCATAGTGTTTTCATGAGAAATAGACTTTCAATCAACATAATACATCATCATCATCCTACACTATTCATTCATCATCAAGTATAAGGGTAAGGTAAGAACAACCTTTCAACAATACCATACATTACACACTAGTCATAGGAGATTTAATTTCTAAATAAATCAATAGGTTATACACAACTTTCATCACCATGTACAAACCCTAGCAATTTACCCCTTCTCAAGGTCAAGAATCATGTCTCACAATGACACCTAAAGATACTACAATAGGCATAAACAAAACAAGATTCAATTTCTAAATTCACATAGAAGAAATTCCTAGTAGTCATCTTGTTTCAATACACCCATCACAATATTTGAAATTGGAGTTATGGGGGTGTTCATGGGTTCAAGGGGAATTTTACAATGAAAATCACCATTAAACATGAAATAATCCATAATATAATGCAATTAACATAATAAAATCATTTTTAGGAAGAACCCATAGTTGGAATAGAAACCCTAGTTTTTGAACACGTTACAACTTTCGAAATATAGAGTTGAAGGGCATCATGGAGAAAGGTGTTCCATGAATCAAGATCCCCATACCTTATTTGATGTTTTCCCATGAAATTGGAGTGAAAAGCTGGGAGCTTGAACTCTAATCTTGAGCTTCTTCATTGTTCTTCGATGGAGTTTAAAAAGGGAATATTTTTGGGAGGGAAGTTGGTTGAGTTTGAGTTTGTAAGTTATGAGAGTTAAAAGACTTCTTGAATACTTAAAAACACTTTAATATACTTAATATATCTAATAACAACAGTCCCCCACCCTAACTTTATTAATTAGTAAGTTACAAAACTACCCCCACTTAGCCAACTTAAGGCATCCTTCCCAGGCCCCATCCATGAGTCCCCGACCATGGCGCGTGGTCTAAACCATGGACCGTACTTGTCACTCGTGATTTGGGTTTGAGGCTGGCCTTTTGGCCTTGGTCCAGGACCCATCCATGAGCCCCCACCTACAGGGAGTGGTATGGTCCACGGACCGTACTGTCCAGGCGTCAAATGGGACTGAGACTAGGAAGTTTTGGGGACCATTGGGGAGGCTAAGTCTTGACTAACGACTACCATCTAGGGGAAGTGACTTAGTCCACGCCTCGTGATCCCTATCTCATGAATGACACTATTTTTAGGCAACTCTTTGAGAAGCCCCTTGACCCTCATCAAGGATCCTTGGGGGGTCTTTGGGGGGCCCATGCCTTGCCGATTAAGAACATGGACACTAGTACTAAGTTAGGAAAATTATTTTAGGACTTTAACCTAACGTTCTAACTTCATTAGTCTACTAGACTACACATTAAGATCTAGCTTAGGTCATTATACGTACGGGGTGTTACTTTATCTCCCCTTTGGGAACATTCGTCCCCGAATGATGACCAAGATACCAAACTAAGTTAGAAACTATAGACTAACAACCCATCATGCATGAAACATCAAAACTTGCAAAACTAAATGCAATAATCATATCATGCACATTTTTAAAGGAGGAAACTTCAACCCCCTTTCACAGCATGGTCAATGCAATACTAGAGAGTAGGAACTCCATCCACTAATCCAATATGCATTAAACTCATCAATTCAGATAAGCATGGGAGGAACTAACTTCTCCAACTCAAATAAACTCAACAGAACAATATAGAGCGAACATGTCACTCATCAACACATCATTAAGCATGTTCATCATTTCATCTCATGGAGACAAAATGAAATCATCATACAAAAATGTAACCCAAAATGAGGAAACATAGACATAATGAAAACTCAATATATACTCAAACATGAATTCTCACAAGAAAATACACAGTATAGGGAAATCATGGAAAATCATACAATATACATGACTTCCAAAACACTAAACTTAAGAGGAACTAATTACCTCAAGCTTGATTAGGAGTAGAAGGAAAAAGATAAGGATAACGGGACTTCATATCGGCCTCGGCCTTCCATGTAGCACCCTCAACTAAGTGATTCCTCCATAGAACTATACCGGAAGCTACTTTCTTATTTCCCAAATATTTCACTTATCGGTCCAAAATCTCAATCGGGACCTCCTCATAAGAAAGGTTCTCATCAACTCCTAAACCCTCTAAAGGAATGATGGAAACCGGATCACCAATATACTTTTGAGCATGGAGACATGAAACACCGGGTGAACCAGAGCCAACTCACTTGGCAAGTCCACCTCATAAGCAACTTTCCCAATACGCTTCAAGATTTGGTATGGTCCTACATACCGGGGACTAAGTTTCCCCTTCTTGCAAAATCTCATCACACCTTTCATCAGCGAGATTTTCAAGTAGACCCAATGACCAACCTCAAATTCAAGATCCTTTCTTCTATTGTCGGCATTGGACTTTTTCCGACTTTGGGCCGTCTTCAACATTTCTCTAATGAGTCAAACTTTCTCAATGGCATCATAGACTAGTTCGGGACCAATTAGAGTAAACTCACCTACCCCGGACCACCCAACCGAAGATCTACACCTGCTTCCATATAGAGCTTTAAACGGAGCCGTGGCAATGCTAGAGTGGTAACTATTAGTGTAGGAAAATTCTATCAAAGGAAGATGATTGTGCCAATTACCCTTGAAATCAATCACACTCACCCTCAACATGTCCTATAAGGTTTGAATGGTCCGTTCTGCTTGACCATCTGTATGAGGGTGGAAGGCGGTAATAAGTTTAACAATGGTATTAAGTCCCTGTTGAAACAGCTTCCTTAAATGTGACGTAAATTGAGTACTTCTATCAGATATGATAGACAAAGGAACCCCATGCAACCTCACCACCTCCTTGATGTACAACTAGCATAGTCTTCCACCGAGAAAGTTGTCTTGACGGGAAGGAAATGGGCTGATTTTGTCATCCTATCAACAATAACCCAAATAGAATCATGTTGCCTTTGAGTACGAGGCAACCCCACAACAAAATCCATATTAAACTCCTCCCACTTCGAAATGGGAATATTCATATCTTGGATCAAACCTCCCAGTTTCATGTGATCGGCCTTGACTTGTTAACAATTAGGACATTTGTCCACAAAACCCGCTATATCCTTGTTCATACCATTCCACCAATAGATTTCCCGTAGGTCAAGGTACATCTTGGTGGCTCCCGGATTAATAGAATGTTGCGAACCATGAGCTTTTTCTAGAATTTTCTCCCTCAAACCATCAACATTCAGAACACACAACCTACCTTGGTACCTAAGCACCCCATCTCCCCCTTGGGATAAAGCATCAATGGACTTGTTAGGATCAAGATATTGCTTAGACTTTAACTCAACCACAAAGGATGATTTGGAACTATGATGAACCATGAATTCCCCCTTGGTGGAATCCACAAGTTGGACACGCAGACGGGCCAACCTACGCACATCAAGAACCAATTCCTTCTTCTCATCTTCTACATTAACCACACTACCCATGGACATTCTACTTAAGGAATCCGCAACTACATTGTCTTTGCCGGGGTGGTAAAGGATACTCATGTCATAATCCTTTAAAAGTTCTAACCACCTTCTTTGTCAGAGATTCAAATCTTTTTGGCTAAACACATATTGAAGGCTTTTGTGGTCAGTAAACACATCTACATGCACCCCATAGAGATAGTGTCTCCATATTTTCAAAGCAAACACCACCGCCGCTAGTTCGAGATCATTAGTTGGATAATTCTTTTCATGTACATTTAGTTGCCTTGAAGCAGAGGCAATCACTTTACCATGTTGCATGAGGAAACATCTTAAACCTACTCGAGAAGCGTCACAATATACCACAAACCCATCGGTACCCTCCGGTAAATTCAACAACGGAGCGAAGGTAAATCTATCTTTCAATTCTTGGAAGCTTTTCTCACAATCCTCTGACCATACAAACTTTGCTTTATTTTGAGTTAAGGTTGTTATGGAGAGGCAATAGAGGAGAAGCCCTCAACATATCTCCTATAATAACTGGCCAAACCCAAAAAGATTCTAATATTGGTGGGAGCTAGAGGCCTAGGACAACTCTTGACCGCATCCGTCTTCTTTCGATCAACCTCTATACCCATGCCAGACACAAAATGATTAAGGAAAGAAACCGACCTTAGCCAAAACTCACACTTGCTAAACCTAGCATATAATTGGTGGTCTTTAAGGACTTGCAATACTATTCTCAAATGCTTTATATGATCACCCTCACTCCTCGAATAGATCAAAATATCTTCAATAAAGTCAATTACAAACGACTCAAGATGTTGCCTAAATACCCTATTTATTAGATCCATGAATGCCGCCGGGGTAATTTTTAGACCAAAGGACATGACTAGGAATTCATAGTGACCATATCTTGTTTGGAAGGCCATCTTAGGAATGTCACCCTCCCTCACCTTCAGTTGGTGGTAGCCCGACCTTAAGTCATTCTTCGAAAAGTAACTCGCCCCTTGGATTTGGTCAAACAAATTGTCAATTCTAGAGAGAGGGTACTTATTTTCTATAGTGGCCTTGTTCAATTGGCGGTAATCAATACACATCTTAAGGGACCCATCTTTATTTTTCACAAATAATACCGAAGCACCCTATGGAGATATGCTTGGTTGAATGAAACCCTTGTCTAGCAAATCCTTTAGTTGTTCCTTCAATTCTTTTAATTCGTCCAGAGCCATCCTGTAAGGGGGAATTGATATTGGGTGAGTATCCGGCAAAATATCAATGCCAAAGTCTATTTCCAGTTCAAGAGAAATTCTAGGCAAGTCATCGGGAAAGACTTTTGGAAACTCCCTCACTACGGGGATCGACTCTACAGAAGGATTCTCGGACTTAATGTCCTTCACTCTTACAATATGATAGATACAACCCTTAGAAATCAATTTACAAGCCTTTAGACATTAAATGAATTGACCTCTAGGGCTTGAATTTCCCCTCTTCCATTCTAAAATGTGCTCATTTGAAATTTGAAACTTTACTACCCGAGTTCTACAATCAATGGAGGCAAAACAAGCATGAAGCCAATCATCCCCAGGATGACATCAAAGTCCAACATATTAATTCTATCAAATCAACCAAAGTGACCCTATTAGACAAAGAGATAGGACATATCATATAAACTCTTTTAGCTACAACCGAGTCACCTACTGGGGTAGACACAGAAAAGGGTTCTTTTAACTCTTCGGGAAGTAATTCATATTTCATTGCCACAAAAGTAGTAACAAAAGATAAAGTGGCACTAGGGTCTAATAATGCATAAACATCAATTGAAAATACTTGCAACATACCGGTAACAATGTCCGAAGACCCGTCTTGATCACTTATAGATTGGAGGGAATAGAAGCAATTCTTCTTGGGAGTATCGGCATTAGAACCACTTGCTGTAGCTTGGTTACCCTCTTTTCCCTTGGCCGCATGAGTTGGACAATCTTTCAATTGATGTTCACTTTTGCCACATCCATAGTACACACCCATTCCGGCAAGACATTTCCCCTCATGTTTCTTACAACACTTGGCACATCTAGTTCTCTCCATGGAAGGTCCACCCCTATTGCCTCCTTGAGGCTTAGGGTTAAACACCCTTTCTTTGTTGGGTCTTGGTGTATTAGAGGAAGTTTGATTGGAGAACCTCTTCGTTAACCTTGGTCCACTTTGACCCTCAAACTTACCCTTAGAAGAACTTACATCGTTGGGCCTTGGCCTCTTCACCTCTCTACCCTTCATCCTAAGCCTTGATTCCTCAACTTGTTGAGCATAAACCATCAACCTTGAGATATCTATGTTGTCATGGAGTATTTCCGCATGACACTCTACTTCAATAACATCGGACACACCGGTGACAAGTGGCTCATTTCATCTCTTGGGTTAGACACCAAAGATGGGCCATATTTGGACAACTTAGAGAATTTCAAGGAGTGTTCTTGGACACTCAGTCCACGTTGACGGAGGTTGATGAACTCCTCTACCATGGCTTCCCTCTTCTAACGGAGAAATAATCTATCAAGTAACGCCTTCTCGAACACTTCCCAACTTATGGGACCCACTCTTATAGTCCTATTATCCTTCCATTGAGTAAACAATACTTGGGCCACATATTTCAACTGATACCCCGCTAGTTCGGCTTTCTCAATAGAAGTCATTTCCATGGCATCCACTATCTTCTAGACCTCTTCTAAAAACTCTTGTGGGTTTTCATTTGTAAAGACCCGAGAGCATCCCCTAGCCGTTACATGCGTATTCAACCTCTCGGAGGTCTTATACAGGCCTTAGCATTCATTCATTGCATAGTTCATAAAAATCACTAACAATTTAAAACTTTTATTCAAAAAAAAAACATAAGACTTCAAGAGTCATCAACATTTGAAAACATCAATACACAAGCGGAACTACTAAGTCTCTTTAGCCAATCTTAGACAAGATCTTAAAACGTACTAAGGGACACGACCCTTTACAAATGAAATGAAACTTAAGTGTCTATTACCATGACTAAGAAACTTCTAAACATAGTCATCGAATCTTGAGAACATACCAAAGACTTGGAAGAGTGAAGCGATCCAAGCAACTCCAAAGCAAAATCTACTCCTAGTTACCACAACCTACACTTGTAGTAAAATAGAAGAAAAGAGTTTGTACAACACACGTACAAAGTATGAGGATATGCAAAACATGCTAAAAAGGACATTTGTTTGGAAGTTATGCTTTCATGCCATTTTGATAAAATCTCATGAACATCAAAATAATAGGCACCTTACAAGTCACAACCAACAATACAAAGTCATATGCTTCACAATATCTCATAAACATACATAACCAATTTAGCTTTACCTTCTTGCCTTGGACCTCCACCTTAAGTAACCCTTGAGCAATACCTTTGTGCAATGTATAGGCAACTCCCATACCATCACCCACACTAAGGCACCACCTTGAGGTCACACAAAGTGCACTTACCATGCATACCTCAACAAGTCACTTCATAAAACTAGAACACTCATTAAATGTCATCCCAAGACTCACCTAAGTAAGACATGGTGAGGCAGCCCATACTACTTGTCCATACCACACCCAAGTGATCCTTAAGGCTACAGAAGACAAGCTCCATTCACATCTTAACATAAATCGTTCATTCAAATTAATGCATTTAGACGACTTCATTCATTAATGATATAAGATCATCACATACATTCAATTAGACATAAGCACTTACATTCAATTCATTATGACTAACTTTCACATTAGCATGTTGAAAGACCAACGCTTTCATTAATTAGCCCAAAGCGACTCATTCATTCATTATCATTACTAGGACACATAAAGATCTCTCTTAAATGTCTACTTGTGCAATGTCTAGATGATGTCCCATTCCACCAACTATCTTAAGTAGTACATCCTTAAAAGACCCTAGTTCATTCATTCATTAATGTGGGGGAAGAGCCTTAACCGACATAGACCATGGAGCTTGACATGGAATACCGGTAGTAACCCTTACCGGATGATGGATCCCTACTTGCCTAAGGTAGGGTCATTGTTTTAGCCTTTACGTGGTAGAGACCACTAGCTAGTCCTATGTGGGCACATAGTTAAGGGATAGAAGGATTGCTTCTAAGTACTGTCATCTCAACTCACGAAGGAGCACCCATCTTAATGGTTTCTACTAAATACTCACATATCAACTAACGAATGAGTATCCACCCATCTTCATATTCTCTCGGTATTAGACATTACTCCCCCACGGAGTTGGTCATTAATTGTATTCATTCATTTAGGGATAAGGATGGCTGCTAAGTACTCTCATCTCAACTCACGAAGGAGTACCCATCCTAGACGAACATTCATTCATTTAGGGATAAGGATTGCTACTAAGTACTCTCATCTCAACTCACGAAGTAGTGCCATCTTAGCCCAACATTCATTCATTTAGGGAAGCTCCTGGATTCAAAGCTGAGAAAACCTTTCATCTAGGAACCCCATTCATTCAAAGGAGTACTTTATGAGACTATCCTTAGAATAGACCCAACTCTCATTCATTAGCATTAACTCCCATTCTTTTCATTCGTTCTCTCATTCTTCCATTCTTTTCATTCATTTTTCGCTAGGTGTGAGAGTAGGTAAACATAGTCTATCCTAACCACACCTTAATTATAAGTCATTCAAAGAAGACAACAGCCAAGCATAACAAATAAAATCTCTACACAAGGTAACCTTTCATGCTCTTAGACCATACACAAATTCACATCATATCACATTGCCTTCACATTATCAAAATTACTCAAAACAACAATCATCCAACTTTGCCTACAAGGCCATGATCACAACATGCTTATAAAGTAAACACCTCCCCACTTTCAAAGGGATCAAACCTCACAATTCTAACATCTACAACATATATTTATAAAATACTAGAATCAATAATCTATTCACAACTTCATCATCATCATATACCTTAGGTCACAATTGCCCATTCAAGGCCAACATTGAATATAACACAATTGACCATCAATTCCTCATAATTCAATATTGAACAATACATGAATCAATAGCCCATAACAATCTATACATTAATATCACATTATTAGTTCATAATCAATAGACCCACTTTAGACCCAAAAATTAGGATTTCAAGATATGCAAGGGTTCATGGAGTTTTTTATCTTAAAACCATCAATATTAAATATAAATCATCATTTGAGATACTTTCGTGCAAGAAACCAAGCTTAGAATTGAAATTGGGGTTTATAGTGTTTTTGACGAACATTGAAACCACTTTGATTTGGCTCTTTGATTGAAAGGAGAATCAAAGATAAAATCCCCATACCTTTGTGATTAATTTCCTTAGCAATTTGAAGAGAAATGAGTAGGAACCCATCCCCTAGCTTGAAGCTTCATCAATGTCTTCCATGGAATTCTAGAGAGAGAATTTATTTTAGAGGGAAGCTTCAATTTGGATAGTGAGGTCTAATTCTAGGTCTTGGGGTTTTAACCACTTAAAATACACTTAGCTAGGTAGAATAACCGTTTATAATAATTTCTCAAAGTACACAAACTACCCCTCACTTAGTTGGACCATTTAAACATGTCAAACTTGAGTTTTATTTTCGCAAATTTCTTCGGGAAACAAGTCCGCGACGCGGAGTTGTTGCCACAAGTTTCTGGAAATTAAATTTCGAGACAGTAGAGTCCGCGGTGTATCCGCGACGTGGAGCCACTCTTTGGCCATTGGTGGAGTAGGTCCGCAACACAGAGCCACTCTTTGGCCATTGGTGGAGTAGGTCCGCAACACAGAGCCACTCTTTGGCCATTGGTGGAGTAGGTCCGCAACACAGAGCCACTCTTTGGCCATTGGTGGAGTAGGTCCGCAACACAGAGCCACTCTTTGGCCATTGGTGGAGTAGGTCCGCAACACAGAGCCACTCTTTGGCCATTGGTGGAGTAGGTCCGCAACACAGAGCCACTCTTTGGCCATTGGTGGAGTAGGTCCGCAACACAGAGCCACTCTTTGGCCATTGGTGGAGTAGGTCCGCAACACAGAGCCACTCTTTGGCCATTGGTGGAGTAGGTCCGCAACACAGAGCCACTCTTTGGCCATTGGTGGAGTAGGTCCGCAACACAGAGCCACTCTTTGGCCATTGGTGGAGTAGGTCCGCAACACAGAGCCACTCTTTGGCCATTGGTGGAGTAGGTCCGCAACACAGAGCCACTCTTTGGCCATTGGTGGAGTAGGTCCGCAACACAGAGCCACTCTTTGGCCATTGGTGGAGTAGGTCCGCAACACGGAGCCACTCCTTCCATGAACAACTTCAAGCTGCCTTGGCAGCTTGTTTGGGCAAGGGAGGGGGTCCTTCTCGGGGACCCTTAGGGTGATCCCGGGGAGTCTTACCAGAACGTTTTGACCCTAAAAACATTTATTAAGACACTAGGGCCACCTCCACTGATTTTAGACTCGAAACAACACATAAAAACATGAACAACATACTAGAACACACCAACACATAAAAGACTAGTTTACGAACGTCTTGGTCGTCCCTTGATGTTTGACTTCCAAATTCTTTAAAACTGGCAAAAAAAACTATTCTTCATTATTTTAACAAGTTATTAATGCATAAAACGCATGTGAGGCTCTATTTTATCCTACTTCATTTTGAGGGGCATTACAATATCCCCCACTTGGGAACATTCGTCCTCGAATGACACTTCAAACATTATAAAGTAACGACTTTTGGACTAGCAGCACACAACAAGCATGTAATTTCATTACTACAGCAGACATCAAGGAGGAAACTTCAACTCCTCATAAAAGGCTCAAAACAACTTTGTGCAATTGAAGAAAGTAACAACACATCTACCAACTCCTTATGCCTCAACTTTATTATTTCCCATTTCATTGGAGGAACTTCCTTCTCCAAATCATCATTCTTATTTCAAACACCAAAGAAACACAACATGCAACTTTATCATAAGAAATCATTTAAGCATTCACTTCAAATTAACTCATACAACACAAGCAAGTAGAAACTTTATTCACCGACTCATAATGCATCAACCACATAGGCATTTCTCATGTTCATATAGGGAACTACCTTATCCTAATCATGACATGATATTTACCCATTTTATATCATCATAGGGTCCAATATGCATTGGTTTTCAAATGCACACATAGACATGATCAAAATTTCCACTCATGAGGGAATTAAGAAATTCATATTAGTTGCATCCTAACATGAGGATTATAGATCATCTACTAGTCTTATCATTTAATCATCATATTATCAAGAACATAAATGTCATTAGCATGTTTAGTTATGTTCAAGGAGGGACTACCTTCTCCTAGTCACAACATACACACATGGCATCATAAACTCATAAGCAAGCATTACACAAAGGTCAATTCATTTAAGGAGAAATTCTCAACTTCTAACTTAAGCATGCTCACACTCTCTTCCTCATGAAGTCAAGAGTGCATTCACCATATAAAGATGCATATTGACATGAGAAACATGAAGTTTATTACTAAAAATCCATTTTTTTGTAATAAGAATCCTTCAAAACATGCATAACATAGTGTCTTCTAGGACATGCATAACATACGGAGATCATGAAACTCATAATCATATGCAAGACTCCAAAACATGAACAATCTACTAGGAACCCTTTGGTCTCAAACTTGAAGAAGAATAGAAGGAAAAGATAAGGATATCAACAACCTTACAGCTCACTCATCAACCCCCACTTACGGTAAACCCATCTAAGAGCACATTAAATTAACCAAGAGAGCAATCACTTACCAATTAAGTACAATGTCCGCCTCCTGGGATCAAGTTATGCAAACTCCTTTAATCATTACCTTCTTCATCTCTAAGGTAGGAACCAATTTCCACTAAATCTTCAATATACTCCCTTAGGTGAGAATTTCAAGAATCCAAAAATGAGTATCTATACCACTCCACTTCATATCTATCACCCAAAGTGATTCTCCACATGGAGAACTCAAGGAAGATCAATGTAGAAATATTAAGGGCACTCAAAACCTTACCATCTAGGCACATTATTCCCCACTTGGGGTGAGCTTAATCAACTCTTTATGATACGAGAACTACACCACCATACAACATTTTCAATGTAATGCTTCCAACCTCATAGATCACACATGGCCATGATTGGCATCACTATACGATTTCAAAATCTACCTTCATATATACTCATATAGTCACTACATAATAACAAGCATTAAAACTCACCTTTTCTTCCCTCGATCCTTGCAACATCACCCCTTCCAATTAATCACATCTAGAAGACCATCGGACAAGGGAAAATAGGAGAGAGATCATACAAAGTTAAGCTCTACAGCACGACACAAGAGTAATGAAGAAACTGAAACTTCCATCGTCCTATAGCCTCTCGCTCATATATGTATCGCGACTCACACCGATGAACAAGACTCTACTAGACATGGATTTTGACACTTTGAACCAAAAAGTAATCTTTAAAACCTTATGCTCTGATACCAAGTTAGTAACGACCCGAGAGCACCCCCTAGCCGTTACATGCGTATTCGACCTCTCAAAGGTCTTATACAAGCCTTATCATTCATTCATTGCATAGATCATAAAAATCACTAACAATTTAATACTTTTATTCAAAAAAAAAATCATAAGACTTCAAGAGTCATTAACATTTGAAAACATCAATACGCAAGCGGAACTACTAAGTCTCTTTAGCCAATCTTAGACAAGAACTTAAAACGTACTCAGGGAAACGGCCCTTTCCAAATGAAATGAAACTTAGGTGTCTATTACAATGATGGACTATTCAATAGTGTACCAAACCCTTTCAAATCTTAGCCCTACACTCAAATAAGGTTAGGGAACACTAATCCAACCTTAGAAACTTCAAACAAGACACAAATCATCAAACCCATTTTCCAAAATTTCACAAAAACATTTTGAACATAATATTTTTTAACAAACCCAAGCCTAGACTCATAGGAACAATACTAAGCTCAACCCTATTACCAAATGAGACGATTCTCATAAGAAGAATCATAAACAACAGCGGAAACAAAAAAAAGATAGAAGAAGAGACACAAGATAAGAAACAATTGTCAACTAAAGGATGTATTAAATCCAATAATCTCCAATCTAGATCCTAACAAGAACCTAATCCATATAAATAGATAGACACAACAAGAGGAAACAAAGAGCAACCTATGGGTATGTTAAACCCAAAGACCTCACGTCGTTAATCCAACAAGAAGCACCTAACTCTTACGAAGACCTCAAGGGAATCGATATCCCAAGCAAACCCCATTTCTAAACAAGGTTCAATATAAGCTTACCAAGCTTTCAAACCCTCACACAAGGAGTTTTAGGTGTACAACCACAATATTAAAAATCAGTCTCCCTAAAATTAACCCTAAGACACCTATATATAGTGTTAGGCATTATTACATAGATGAGCCCAATAGTGACACAAAAATGGGCCAATGGGCGAGCCAAGTCGGGCTCTCCAAATGGCTCGGCGATCCGCCAAATGGGTTCGGCGAGAACCCTACTCATTGGCTTGTCCTTGGATGAATTGCTGTAACTTTCGGCGGTCTGGGGTTTGAAGGGCGATTCGCCAAATGTCCTTCTTGCTCGCCGAATGGGAAGCCTTTCTCTGCAGCTAATTGGATCAGTCGGAGATCATGGAAGCATCGCCAAATGGGTTCGGCGAATCGCCAAAGTCGTTGGCCTTGGTTACCGAATGGAGCAACACTTTCCTTTTCTCCTCTAGTATTTACATAACTTTTATTATATGAAGTTTGAAGTTTGACTTCTATTAAAAAGTTTTAAATTTTCCGCATTATTTCTTTTGACATTATGTGTATGATTATGCTAAGGGATTGTATGCGACCCCTTCGGGGTCAATTACGCCATGTTATGTCTAGGAAGTAACCCCGGGTCGTGACAAACTTGGCATTAGAGCATAAGGTTTTGGGAATAATATTTATAATATATATCTCATGAAACCACATCTAATAGAGTCTTGTTCATGAGTATGAAGTGCGCCACACTTATGAGTGAGAAGCTATAAGATGGTTAGGAATTTTCCATTCTTTCTCTATTCGTGCTTGAAAATCATAGCCCGACAATCTCCTTTCTAATCCTTTTCTTACGACTATAGGCAATGAATACAAGGAGAGGGCAAGAGTAGAATGTCAATGAGGGGAATCCTCCCCATGCTCCTTTGAATCCTCAATTGCCTGATGAAGCGGGAGCTATGAGTAATGTGGAGATAAGGACCACTCTCCAGACTTTAACTCAGGCCTTGACGGCCTAGGTTACCAGAGATGCTTTAGTCCAGACAAATCCTAATGCTAACAAAACATCTTTTAGGATTAGGGATTTCACTAGAATGAATCCCCCTACCTTCCATGGCTCCAAACTGGTTGAGGATCCACAAGGATTTCTTGATGAAGTGTTAAAGGTGGTTGATGCTATGGGAATAACTAATCGTGAGAAGGAGGAATTGACCACCTACCAGTTGAAGTATGTAGCTCAGGTATGGTATGAACAGTGGAAAGGGGAGAGAACTGTAAAAGAAGGCCCGATTGATTGGGAAGCATTCAAGTCGGCTTTCCTTGATAGGGTTTTCCCACTAGAATTGAGGGAGAGAAAGATGCAAGAATTCATCAACCTTCGCCAAGGAGGTTTTAGTGTGAAAGAATATGGCCTCAAGTTCAAGCAATTGTCTAAACATAATCCAACCTTAGTGGTAGACTCGAGGGCCAAGATGAACAAATTTGTTATGGGGATATCTTCTTTGGTGGTAAACGAATGTCGTTCGGCAAAGCTCATTCCAAGCAAGAACGTTTCACACTTTATGGTTCATGCCGAACAGATTGAGGAAGAAAAGCTCAGGCAGGATGGTACAGAAGTGAAGAGGACAAGAGTAGATGATATAAAATTGTCTAAGGGAAGATTTGAGTTTCAAGGCAAACCAAGGTTTAAGAAGAGGTTTACTAACCACGGTACCACTAGTGCTTCTAATGTCAACAAAGAAAATGTGCTTTCTCCTAAGCCACAGGGTGGTAGTGGAGGTGGTTCTTATGTGGAAAGACGTACATGTGCCAAATGTGGTAAGAAGCATGGGGGGAAATGTCCTGTTGGTATGGGGGTGTGCTATGGTTGTGGAAAAGATGGACATCCACTGAAAGATTACCCAACCCATTCGGTCAAGGGAATAGAGGTAAATCAATCACCTCAGAGCGGTTCTAATTCCGATGCTCCGAAGAAGAGTCGCTTTTATGCTCTCAGTCCCGATGTGATCAAGAGGAATCTCCCGATGTTGTTACCGGTATGTTGCAAGTATTTTCCATTGAAATGTATGCATTGTTAGACCCTGGTGCTACTTTATCTTTTGTTACACCTTTGGTAGTTGTGAACTGTATTGTACTCCCTAAAACTCTTATAGAACTTTTTTCAGTTTCCACTCCAGTTGGTGATTCAGTGATTGCAAAGAGAGTCGATAGAAATTTCCCTATTTCTTTACCTTATAGAGTCACTCAGGTTGATTTGGTAGAGTTAGATATGTTGGACTTTGATGTCATCTTGGGGATGGATTGGTTGCCTGCTTGTTTTGCTTCCATTGATTGTAGAACGGGGCTAGTAAAGTTTCAATTTCCTTATGAGCCCATTTTTGAATGGAAAGGGGGAAGTTCAGGTTCTAGAGGTCGATTCATTTCGTTTCAATTTCCTTATGAGCCCATTCTTTTGGTCTAACCAATGCTCCGACAGCTTTTATGGATCTTATGAATGGGGTGTTTAGACAATACCTTGATTCATTTGTGATCGTCTTTATTGAGGATATTTTGATTTATTCTAAGAGTGAGGGTGATCACATGGAGCATTTGAGGATAGTTTTGCAAGTCCTTAAGGACCAGCAATTGTATGCTAAGTTTAGCAAGCGCATGTTTTGGCTAAGGTCGATTGCGTTCTTCAGTCATATAGTTTCAAGCCTGGGTTTACAGGTTGATCCTAAGAAAATTGATGTGGTTAAGAATTGGCCTAGATCTCTGAGTCCCACTGATATACAAACCTTTTTGTGCTTGGCCGGGTATTATAGAAGATTTTTTAATGGCTTCTCATCTATTGATTCTCCCTTAAGAACCTTGACTCAAAAGAAATTTAAATTTAAGTGGTCTGAGGTTTGTAAGAAGAGTTTCCAAGAGTTGAAGGATAGACTCACCACCGCTTCGGTGTTGACCTTACTGAAGGGTACTGATGTGTTTGCAGTTTATTGCGACGCTTCTCGAGTAGGTTTGGGATGTGTCCGTATGCAACATGGCAAGGTGATTTCCTATGCTTCGAGGGAACTCGAGGTACATGAAAAGAATTACCTGACCCATGATGTAGAACTGGCGGCGATAGTTTTTCTGTTGAAAATGTTAAGGTACGACTTATATGGGGTCCATGTTGATGTGTTCACTGATCACAAGAGTCTCCAATATGTGTTTAGTCAGAGAGATTTGAATCTCCGATAAATGAGGTAGTTCGAACTTTTAAAAGATTATGATATGAGTGTTCTTTACCACCTCGGCAAAGCTAATGTAGTTATTGATTCCTTATGTCGAATGACTATGGGCAGTGTGGCTTATGTAGAAGATGAGAAGAAAGAGCTTGTTTGCGATGTCCATAGGATGGCCCGATTAGGTGTCTAACTGGTAGATTCCTCCAAGGGTTGATTTATGATTTACAATAGTTCCGAATCATCTGGTGTGGTTGATGTGAAATCTAAGCAACATCTTGATCCTATTTTGATGGTTTTTAAAGAGTCAGTTGTCAACAAATCTGTTCAGGCTTTATCTCAAGGGGGAGATGGAGTGCTTAGTTACCAAGGTAGATTGTGTGCTGTGGATGTTGATGTCTTTAGGGAGCACATTCTAGAAGAGGCTCATAGTTCACCATATTCTATTCATCCGGGAGCCACCAAGATGTACCTTGATCTGCGGGAGGTCTATTAGTGGAATGGCATGGAGAAGGATATAGTGGGATTTTTAGCGAAGTGACCATGATGGCAAATATTTGAGAACGTATAAATTGAACTACAAAAAATAATAAAAAGAGTCAGTCATATCCTAAGTACATTTCCACTGTCATACATGGAACTCTGGTTTTAAACAATACTTTCCTTAATTTTAGGAGTTTTCTAAAAGATTTGAGTTGGGTTTTTGATATTGAGCATTTTGGATAATTGTGAAGACGTGGATTGCAATACCCAGATTATGGAAAATGTATTTAGTATTGATTTCTTCCTTTTTATGATGTATGGCTAAAACCCCCATTCCTGGGGTGTGATCATGTGACTATTTGCTCTAAATAGCTTGTGGGTGTTGTTGTTTACTAATTTAAATGCTGATCTGAAGTGAATTTGATTGATAGTTGTGTATTAACCCATGAATCGTAGTTCTAGATGTAGTTCTAATTTAATGTTCTGGTCTTGCTTGAGAAATAGGTCTTAGAACTAAGGTTATCGATTGATAATTGTAGTGATTGGGTTGTTGTGGGTTCAACTCGAGAGAGTGAATCTTAACAGATCCTACCTACCGAGCTTGAAAGAGTTGATAAATTGAGGTATTGGGCTTCTTGTGGTGTTATGGTTGTCGAGGTTCGCGAGAACTCGCTTCAATCGTAATATTTGTTTGAGAGAAAGCTATTGTTTCTATATTCTAGCCAACACTATAATATTCAACAATTGTTAGTAAATTACAAATACCCATATAGCGGAATTAGTCTTTAATCTATCACATCCCCAAGTATCCCTTATCTATTTGATTACTTACCTATTTTTCTAAGCTGTTAATTGACAAATATTCATCCTTCATTTGACACTTGTTGTCAACCCTTAGATTTATTTTAATGATAAGATAATTTATATTCCTACATTTGATTAGACAACGTTTATAACTTCATAAGTGAATTCTAATTTGTATCACTTCATGTGGGATCGACCCAACTCTTTGTTGGGTTTATAATAGAATTCGATCGCCTACACCTAGTATTCGATGAGGTGTAGTGGAGCATTTATCAACACCTGATGTAGTAATGGCAACACCAAAGGTGCCACCTCTAATCAATGGAGTCAATAAACCATAAGACTAATCTAATTTAAAACCTCTCATCAAGGTCCTATGCTGGGGACAAGCTTTAGGCTGATGACCAAGCTCCCCACATGTACAACCAAGACCGACCAGCCTAGTCTGGGGGACTATGATATGTCTGCAATACTTGGAAAAGCAACTCCCACTTAGGGCGCTCTCTAGATCGGTGGCCAAACTGTCGACAATCATAGAAGCCTCTAAAGCATAAAATCTTGCATGAAGAAAGTAATGATCTACCTTCTCTATCTCTGCCTAACTCAAAACCACCCTCATCTAACTGCATCGGTGCCTTAATGCAATATGTAGATAGTTGGCTATCTCGTCTCACTTATCACAACCATTACCTAGAGCAACTAGCTGAGAAGATTGAACTGGAGTAACCTGAGACCCAACATACGAAGGTCCAAAATTATCCCTATCATAAGTCCGGCCTAAACTTTGCCTGCCGTAGGAACCACGAGCTACCTTAAAACACCTTGGAACTTTAGATTCTACAACCATAGGCCTGATAGGTCGAAAATGAAGATGACTATTACTAAAACGGTACCCATGTCGAATTGAAATATTGTGAGAGTTGCACTAACGGAGAGGCTTCTTACCACTATCACCGTATTTCTCAAGGCACACCTGCACCATATGTCTAACTTGACTAAAAATTTAGGGAAAAGTAGATATGATTGCTATCATATGCTCTAACACCAATCAGAGTGGAAAGGTCAACCCTTCAACGAACCCTGTCTCAAATCCTAATATGAAGAAAGCATAGTGGGGATATGACCATCAATATCTAGAAATCCCATCATCTATGTCACGCCCCGAAAATACAACCTTGATGTGAGCACCACTCAAGAATCATTTTTAGTCTCAAATAGAACACTTGGAATGGCTGACTGATTAACATTACAAGGACAGTTCTTCCAATTCTAAGGTCAACTATTGTTGGTCAGTATAATAACCCAACTAAAAAAGTTGGGGTCGAATCCCACACGAAGTGGTACGTGTTTAGGATTCAATAGAAAAGTACGAATATGTTCAAGTCAGCCATATGAATAGACATTTACGAATAAAAGCATAATTCAAATTCAGGGTGACACGAATGTCAAATAACAAGGGGTTTTGGTTATAACTATTAGCTACAACAATAGCAATTAACACGAATTAACAAGAAATGAGACGTGTTCTTGGGATGTGATCGGATTATAGGCTAATATAGACAAATGGGTGATTCTAACTGTTAGTACATAGCTGTAAATCAGTGAATAAGCTAGACTTTAGTGGGGATAAACTTTCTCTAGAACAATTTTCCCTGAATCAAGTTGGTTTCTCTCGAACACCAACAAGCAGCAAATAAGAACCTCGTATGCATTAGTGCATTCATTCTCTCGAGCTGAATGTGTGGAAAAAGATTTAGGATTCACTTTCTCGAGTCGCACCCATGACAACCCAATACCCATAGACTATCAAGTCAGTAATCTTGGTTTTCATATCTCTCTCTCGAGCAAGGCAAAACACGAAGGTAGAGTTGCATTTGCAACTACAACCCTTTAAGTTGAACCACAATTACTGATTGAAATCACTTTTAAATAGCATTTAAACTAACAATTAGCAATACCCACAAGTTAAATCAACCTATAATCACACCCCAAGAATTGGGGTTTTAGATAGACATCATTAAAATATAAAAATTGTTACCAAATTGTGTTTCCATCAACTGGGAAAGATTAATTCCTTCTTTACAAAGGTCCAAGTTGAAGAATCTAACAGACACACTTCCAATTCTCAAAAATGGAAAACTTGAATTGTTCAAAGCTAAGAAAAATATTGTCTCAAAACTGAATATTCGAAAAATTGAATCTATGATTTTGATAAAAGGTCGATAGGAAACAAAATGTTTGAAAATGTATTTATAGTCGCCAAAAAGATGTTGCGAAAGACCATTCGGTGTAGTAAGCCGGGATCACCGATCAACTCGGCGATCCGCCATTCGGTCAGTTCCATCTCTTTTGTTCTTTGGCCTTCAGCATCTTCAAGTTCTGTAACTTTGGGCGATCGAATCAATGCATCGCGGAACAATTTTGCGACACGCCGACTGCTCTTCTTTCTCACCGACTTAATTCTCTCCTTCAGGGCTTGGTACACTGGAACTTTAGGCGAGGTAATAGCTACTCGGCGACTCGCCGAATAGATTAGGCGATCAACACGTCTTCTTTTCTTCGTTCTTTCAGCTGCCTTATTCCCTTTTGCCCATTAGTCTCCATGCTCTGTTCCTAACTCCAAATACCTGGAAATCAAGGATTTTACATCAATTATTAGTACAAAATAAGCATTTGAGGACACTAAATCTATCCAAATAAAGCCCTAAATGATTCCAAAACGTGGACTCATCAACACCCCCATCTTAAACTTTTGGTTGTCCTCAAGTAAAACTCTAGTTCACAGTTCAAAAAGGATGTTTCAAATAGTGCTACACAAGACTCAATCATGAATGCACACAAAAAGACTCAACCTACTCATGAAAGGATCAATTTGTGTATTCAAAGATTCAAGTTATGACTCACCATTATCAAAGATTCTAAATTTCACAATACTTGCTTCAAATGCAAGTTCAAGCATAACAAAGGTACTCAAATGCCCTCACAAAAAGAATTATTCCATATTCACACACAATGGTTCAACAATTTATAGCTCCAAAATCACGATCAACACTCACACTCACAAAGATGAACACATGCATGACTCCACCCATAGTTTTGCCATTATTTTCCATTCAACAATTGTTTCAGCTCACTCAAGATCAAAAAGGTCTTTCCAAGGTTTGTAACGGGGCTGAGTGTAAAGGTTTGGTCATTTAGTCTAAATGGTTGTTATCCTCATGAAATGTGGTGTGAACAACTCTTTCTTCCCTTTTCTTCTTCATTCTCATTCATGCTCAAAAGTCACCCCATCATTCACTTTCCATGAAATACCGGACACCCCATTTTCTTTTTTAGTTGATTTCACACTTTTTCATTCTTTTTCGTTATTTTTTTCTTTTTCTCTTTCTCTTCTTTTTGCATGGAGGGGTTCTATCTTTTTCAAAAAATATGGATCAAGAGGACTTCTTTACATTTCTTGATTTACCTTCTCTTTTCACCACACCCCCAACTTAGGGTTTTGGCCTAAATTGGCTATTCAAACAAACCACAAATAATGAGGATTATGGGAAATGGATAAAGAAAGTTCACCATTTACATCATGTTTCTTCCAAGAAAAGTATAAGGCTCAAAGGGTGTTCAAACAAGGATCACACACTTACAAGTTTGGCCACAAAAGAGGTATAATGTCAAATTGTATCACACTCTTCAAAGTTGCCTAAGATCTTTTCAAGAGATTGCATCACTTAGTCAACCTAACCAACTGGGAAAATTCTAGGTGTCATCACACATGGTTCACAGTAAGCTAATCACACAAGGCATTGGCACCAAATATCAAACATGACTCCATACTTTCGCTAGTGTGCAATGATCAACACAAGAGATTGAATTTGATAATCTGCTAATCACAACGAGATGCAAAAAGTTCACATATTGCCTATGCAACTTCATTTGACCTCATCGTAGCTGCGCATTCACTTTTGTTCGATTATGAGCACTATTCAAGTAATCAGTATTGATCAAGACAAATACTCAAATTTGCAAGAGAACAGCCACATTCAAACACAATTAAGAGGAGGCACAATTTTTTTTGAAAGGGTTAAAAATCATTTAAAATTTAAATAAGGAGCCACAAGCTCAAATATCCACAAAAGCAGTGTCAAAACACAATATTTAGCTCAAAACCCTAATATATACAGAAAATGATATTAACAACAAGGTGGGCCCTACCCCACCACAAAACAAAAGCAATTTGTCCTCAAATGCAAGAAAATATCCAGAAGTCAAATAAAACAAGACCGACAGGGAGGTAAAGGGAAATCTTGTCTAAACAGTCACTCCATTTGTTAAGGTATCAATGCCCGGTGCATCACTCTGAACTTGGGCATCAGCGCCCGGAGTCACTTCAACAGAAGTAGTAGGTCCACTAGGGTCAGCCAAGGGAGTATGTGACAAAGAAGTCTCCACAGCTTCATCGATCATGGCGTCCTCTGTCTCTGTAAGGCCCTCATATGAAACCTCCTGAGCAACCCCAAGCCTCTCCTCATCTGTCTCTGCCTCAGACTCGGGATCAGCTGCCTCCTCAACTCGAACATCATCTCTAGTGGTAGTGAGAGGCATATCTGGCTCAACTGGCACATCAGGGATCTCTATCGTCCAAAAAATCATAGACATGTCGGTGGACTTCAACTGGTCCACATCTCCCCTCATTGCAGCAATAGCGGTCTTTAGAGTCGTCACCTCCTTAGTGACCCTTTTCCACGCTTGCACATCGCTATCCTATCCAAAAGGGCATCAATGGTGGCACTCAAGGGTGTCACAAGATCAGTGAGGGATGTCTGAATCATGCTCGGAATGGAATCCTTGAATCTGGAGGAACACGATAAGCTGAATGGACTAGCTTCCCCATCCGTATTAATGCAGCCTGAGTAAGTGGGGCCCGGGAGGTAGCAGCAATAGTAGTACCTAATCTTGGGGGTAATGGAGCAGCAGAGGAACTGGAGTTTTAGAAGGGACTACACTAGAAGTACCTGAAGGTCCAGGGGATGGAGAAGGCAAATGTGCCTCTGCAGGTAATGTGTCAATGTCCACAACCGGAGAAGAGTCCACTGGGGATGCCTTCTTCCTCTCTGCCTCTTATTTCAAGTATTCCGCCTTGATCCTTCGGATGTCAGTAGAAGATGTGGGAATCACTTCCACATCCTTCTCTCATGTATAGGCACCCCAGCCTGTCTACAAAGCTCGGTGATCAATATCAGAAAGGGGTGGGAAGTTTGGCGCTTCTTGGCCCGCATAAGCATCTCCTTTGCAATGATCATCCCCAAGTTCACCCTTGTCCCCATAATGATGCAGCCAAGGTAGACAACTTTGGCGTGGCAGAGAATAAAATCATTATGGGACGGCATGATCGCGCTGCTGATGAAGCCAAACAAATAACTCGATGCCACGCTGATGTGCTTCTTTTCGATTGCTGCTCCGACCTCTAACTACCTAGGATTACAATATGATATCAACGGAGCCAACCACTTCTTCATGTCTTCCAATACTTTTGTTTTGATCTTGTATTGATAGTCATCTTCAATTCTCACAAACATTCCACGGCTGCATTTATAGCATCACTTTCACATTTAACCTTCCATACTCTGACAACCACATAGTCAACCAACTTGAATTTGGCTGCCGGCTACTTCCCTTGTGGTATCAAGGAACTATAAGCATTGTAGAAGTCTCTGACCCAGCTTGGAATGTATTGGCCACGAGGCTTGGTGAAGAGTTGGAATTTATGTGACTTCAGACAGGTCATAATCTCGGGATACCTATCAATGACCCCATCAGTGGACATACGCTTCTCCTCTATAATGGTCCTAAGCCCCTCGATCTTTAGTTTGTTCATAGACCAGGGAAAAGGACCATATACATGTGGTGCTAGGACCACAGCCTATGTTGGAGCTGGAGTAGGAGAAGTAGTGGTGTCCTAGGGATTCCTGATCCTGAAGGGATCATTCATCCTTTTGCATCACAGCTCTGCCCTCTGTACTGCTACAACCTCATCATCCTCTAGCTCCGAAAATGCAGCCTGATCCTCCTGGCGCTCACCCTCACTCTCAGAACTGATAAGGTGTGAGGCGTAGATACACTCACTATTAGAGCTGGCCTCACTCTCAGAAGTTATAAGGTGTGAGGCGTAGATACTGCCACTATCGGAGCTGGCCTCCGGTGACGCAGGTGCCGTCTCTTTACCCTCTTCTTTCCCACCAGTTGTACGAAGTTTGGTGGCCTTGCCCATGGATGCAACTGCTTCCTCATTGATTTTTATATTCTTGGCCTTCTCACGAGGTTGCTTGTCTCTACCAGCCACTTTAGGTCTAACCATATTTGCAAAACATCAAAAAGAGTTAGAAATAATTCAAGAAAAAGTAGAGTAAAGTAGTTGCAGACAAATTCGTTGTACAGCTCGGTGAGTTGCGGAATCACTTTGGCGAGCCAGATCAGGCTCGCCGAAATGAATGGCCCAAAATTTTCTCAAATAATTGGCATGTCGGCAATGGGAGTGTCCTTTCGGGGAATCGCTGACAAAATTCGGCAAGGAAGGGCTCACCCGCCGAAAGTTACAGTGCTTTCAGGGATTAGGGACGCAGACAAAGGGCAATAAAAGACATTTGGCGAGTCACCGAGTGCACTCAGCGAATTTAGGCTTCTCGCTGAAAGTTACAAAACCCAAATCAGGATTATGCATGAAATTAAAGGTGATAAGGGGTGGTCGGCGAACCGTCGAGTGGCTCGACCTAGCTCACCAAACGACCCAACGTGCCTACTTTCAACCCCATCTTCCAAAATAAACCTTGTTGCCCCCGAAAACAAAATCAAACTATGCACCACACAATTAAGCTAAGATCTATTACACCCATGACACTGGGATACTCAGACTTCACCTGACTAGACCTAACAACATGCAACCACAACCCCACAGTTTTTAATAATTTTTTAGCACGTAAAATTTAGGAGATAATAAACAAAGGCATTACGGGCATGATATTCAAATAAAAACAGGCAAACACATATACAATTACTATCATAGAGGCCCAGTACACTTCACTAACATAAAATTACTTGCATAACAGTAAAAATTGCTAAATATGAATTCGAGGTTCAGAAAAACCAATCTTAAATGCCTATTAAAAGTTGAAAAACTAGGCCGCAAAGAATCCAACTCGGAACACAAATTCGATGACCAAAATACGATAAAAACACGCAAATAGGGAAAATATTGTGTGGGTGTGAGTTTAGGAAGTTCAAAAGTGAGGGAAGGTGAAAGAGTTTGAATGTTTAAACCTTTGGCCATTAAAAACCGTCCAGTTCTCGCCCATTCAGCGACATTAGAATTTCTCGCTGACCCACCCAGCGACACACTGCGTGACACTTACCTCACCGAGTTTTACAGGACCTCCAGTTATTGTGGTGGTCCAAATGGCGGACAAAGTATCGACAATTCGCCAATATGCTCGTGGGCTAACAGAGTTTTATCGTCTCCAATTTAAAAATGTCTTGATTCCAATAATGGTCCAAGTCGGGCTCGCCGACCTCTTCGGGAATCACCGACTGTACTTTTAGCTCTCCAACCTGGACTTTTCATACACCACCACACTTCAGCCTACAAAATTAACACAAGATTATTTATAAAACAAAAATAATGAGATAAAACCTTGTGTTGCCTCCAAAGAAGCGTCTTAGTTAACGTTGTGGCACGATGCAAGTTCACTCTCAAACCTCATTCTTGGGGTTGGCCATAGTGTTACTAGGCAAATCCTCTTGTTGTCTCGGGTTCAAATGAGACAAGATATGACACATTTGGGTATCCAACTATTTGTTCGAGACGGAGTGAGGGGTAACCATCTGGCTGAGGGTCGACACATTATCTTTCATTTCCTTCAAATTCTTGTTCGACCTCTCAACTTTGTTGAGGATATAAGAAAGCATATCCTACGACTGGCCACCTTCGGAATCCATTGGCTTTTGGTGCCCATGGGGAAGAACATACCTATGTTTCTCCCCACCCTTCCAATTGGGATTTCGATCCCTCCATTCTCGATCACAATTCTTCCAACCTGCATCCCTATTCCAACCTTGGTTACCACCCTGCCTTGGGTAGTTTGAACGATAACCACCACCTTGGTTCGCTAGGAAATTCACCTCTTCGTTGTACAACGCCTCAAACTTGGCCTCATCAGGATTAACACACCAGACACCCACGACATTGACACTTCAAGCAGCAGCTCCCATGATATTTTTGGACAAAATATTAACTTTTGTCATGATCTTGGCCATGTTCTGGTCCCTCTCTTGATCTTTCTCCATCTACTCCTTTGTCAATTTAAACATGAGAGGGGAGACTTAATCTTCGCAGGTGTACCAAGCCCGATTGATCGTGACCATGCCATCCAAGAGCTGAGCTGCTATCACAAAGTCAGTCACAACACCCTTGTTTACCAAATCAAGACTTCCGGTAAAAATACTGCAGCAACACGTTGTCAGTCAAGGCATGAGTTGGGCATTAAAGTACCAACTTTATTTATCGTAGCCAAGTTTCATGAATTGGCTCTCCCTCCAGACGCTTGAAGCTTTGAATGCTGTCCCGAAGAGTCATCATCTCGAAGGATGGAAAAATTGCATTTGAAATGTGGTGACCAGCTCCTCTAACGAATTGATTGATTAACGTGGCCATTCAGCCAGCCAGTTACATGCTTCTCCCATCAAAGAGAATGGAAACAACCTCAACCGGACCGACTCTTGGGGTATTTTCTTGAAGGAGAACGACTCGCAAACATCCACGAAGTTTCTAATATGCTCATGGGGATCCTCATGATCCAAACCGCTGAACAGCCCATTCAACTGCAAGAGCTGCAACATACAACTTGTGATATGAAACATCGCGTTCCCTTCGGCCGGAGGCAAGCGAATGGGACCAATTCCACGCATATGATGGGGGTAATTAGCATTAGGCTTGTTGACATCGTTGAGGTTTCCAAAGTCATCTTGTTGGCCTACTTGGCTACCATTTCTTCTGTTCACACTCATACTTTCTATTCCAAAACACAACAAGCAAAACAAAACTAAATGTAAGTAAGTTAAACTATAACTAACAAGAACGAAAATTCAACTTAACCAAAAAATATTAACCAACACCACTCCCTGGAAGTGGCGCCATTTTGATTAGCGTTTCAAGGACACTTCTTCCAATTCTAAGTGTCAATGATCGCTAGTCAATATAATAACGCAACAAAATGAGTTGGGCTCGAATCCCACGGGGAGTGGTATGTGTTTAAGATTTAATAGCAAAGTACGAATATTTTCAAGTCAGCCATATCAATAGACATTTATGACTAAAAGCATAATTCAAATTAAGGGTGACACGAATGTCAAATAACAGGGGGCTTCGGTTATAACTATCAGCTACAACAACAGGAAATAACACGAATTAACAAGTAATGAGATGGGTTCTAAGGATGTGATCGGATAATAGGCTAATATGGAAAAAAAGGTGATTGTAACAGTTAGTAAATAGTTGTAAATCAGTGAATAAGCTAGACTTTAGTGGGGATAAACTTTCTCACAAATAATTTACCCCGAATCAAGTTGGTTTCTCTCGAACACCAACAAGTAGCAATCAAGAACAACCTACGCTTTAGTCCATTCACTATCTCGAGCTGAATATATGCAAAAGGAGTTAGGATTTACTCTTTCGAGCTGAACCCATGACAACCAAATACCCACAGACCATGAAGTCATTAATCTTGGTTTTCAAACCTCACTCTCGAGCAAGCCAAAAACACGAAGGTAGAGTTGCATTTGCAACTACAACCCTTTAAATTGAACCACAATTACTGATTGAAATCACTTTTAAACAAAATTTAAACTAACAATTAGCAATACCCACAAGCTAAATAAACCCATAATCACATAATCACACCCCAAGAATTGGGGTTTTAGCTAGACATCATAAAACCATAGAAATTGCTACCAAATTGTGTTTCAATCAACTAGGTAAGATTAAGTTTGTCTTTACAAAGGTCCAAGTTGAAGAAACTCAAAGACCCACTTCCAATTCTTCAAAGCTAAGGAAAATATTGTCTCAAAACTAAAAATTCTAAAAATTGAAACTAAGATTATGATAAAACGTTGATAGTAAACATAATGTTTGAAAATGTATTTATTGTCACGACCCAATCCTAGGGCCTAGACGTGACATGGCGAATGAGGAACCCGAAGGAACCCAAAACAAGCCTCTCAAACTTGTCATCACACTTCATCGGTCGCGGAAGTACATTCAACATTAATTATCGGGAAATAGGGACTAAGGGCAAACCATTTCAAAATGACATCATAGAACAAAAGTCAAGCTCATTTACAAAATACTTGTCCAACGCACACCTCTACATACATAGATGGGACGGGGCCATGACATTCTACCGGCTCCCCTCATAGTCAAAATACAATTACAAGCTAAAGTCTCAAAACATAGGAGTAGGAAACATAACATAGCCCTCGAATCATTGAGGACTCACCAACAACTCGGATAAGCACCGTACTAGCCACGTGAACGAAGAGAAGGATCAAGAGTAGCTCCGGTCCCTACATGGTGACATCATGTAGGCAAAATATGCGTTAGTACTTGGAATGTACTAAGTATGCGGGGTGCAACACAACAATAAACAAGGACACAATCGAAATACAAGAAATAGTTTCATAGGCATTATGAATAACAATATGAGGATGCATGATCAAAGTGAAGTCAAAACATGTTTAAGTAACTCTATACTAATAGTAGATATCATATGTGTATGCATGATCCAACCAATCTATAACCCCAACTTAGGATGGGGGATGCCGTTCACACCCGGACACCCTGGTGGCAAGGTATAAACCCCTCACATGGTTGATGTTGGTCACACCCCAAGCATCCTAGGTGGTGAGATATAAACCTCTCACATGGTTGATGTTGGTCACACCCCAAGCATCCTAGGTGGTGAGATATAAACCTCTCACATGGTTGATGTTGGTCACACCCCAAGCATCCTAGGTGGTGAGATATAAACCTCTCACATGGTTGATGTTGGTCACACCCCAAGCATCCTAGGTGGTGAGATATAAACCTCTCACATGGTTGATGTTGGTCACACCCCAAGCATCCTAGGTGGTGAGATATAAACCTCTCACATGGTTGATGTTGGTCACACCCCAAGCATCCTAGGTGGTGAGATATAAACCTCTCACATGGTTGATGTTGGTCACACCCCAAGCATCCTAGGTGGTGAGATATAAACCTCTCACATGGTTGATGTTGGTCACACCCCAAGCATCCTAGGTGGTGAGATATAAACCTCTCACATGGTTGATGTTGGTCACACCCCAAGCATCCTAGGTGGTGAGATATAAACCTCTCACATGGTTGATGTTGGTCACACCCCAAGCATCCTAGGTGGTGAGATATAAACCTCTCACATGGTTGATGTTGGTCACACCCCAAGCATCCTAGGTGGTGAGATATAAACCTCTCACATGGTTGATGTTGGTCACACCCCAAGCATCCTAGGTGGTGAGATATAAACCTCTCACATGGTTGATGTTGGTCACACCCCAAGCATCCTAGGTGGTGAGATATAAACCTCTCACATGGTTGATGTTGGTCACACCCCAAGCATCCTAGGTGGTGAGATATAAACCTCTCACATGGTTGATGTTGGTCATTAAGCGGTTGAACAGTAAAAACGCTCACTGGAAATTCCCTTTCCTGCCGGACAGATTTTACGAAAATGGGCATAACTTCTTCGTCCGAACTCCGAATGAGGTGAAACAAAGTGCGT
>NW_006239068.1:1288430-1293836 GCF_000226075.1 Solanum tuberosum
TTAGGGTTTAGGGTTTAGGGTTTAGGATTTAAGTTTTGCGGTTTTTGGTTTTGGTTAAGGGTTTAGGGTTTAGGTTTTATGGGTTAAGGTTTAGGGTTTAGGATCTAGGATTTAGGTTTTTGGGTTTTGTCACGACCCAAGCCTAGGGCCTAGACGTGACATGGCGAATGAGGAACCCGAAGGAACCCCAAACAAGCCTCTCAAACTTGTCATCACACTTCATCGGTCGCGGAAGTACATTAAACATTAATTATCGGGAAATAGGGACTAACGGCAAACCATTTCAAAATGACATCATAGAACAAGAGTCAAGCTCATTTACAAAATACTTGTCCAACGCACACCTCTACATACGTAGATAGGACGGGGCCATGACATTCTACCGGCTCCCCTCATAGTCAAAATACAATTGCAAGCTAAAGTCTCAAAACATAGAAGTAGGAAACATAACATTGCCCTCGAATCATTGAGGACTTACCAACAACTTGGATAAGCACCGTACTAGCCACGTGAACGAAGAGAAGGATCAAGAGTAGCTCCGGTCCCTACATGCTGACATCATGTAGGCAAAATATGCGTTAGTACTTGGAATGTACTAAGTATGGGGGTGCAACACAACAATAGACAAGAAAACACTCGAAATACAAGAAAAAGTTTCATAGGCATTATGAATAACAATATGAGGATGCATGATCAAAGTGAAGTCAAAACATGTTTAAGTAACTCTATACTAATAGTAGATATCATATGTGTATGCATGATCCAACCAATCTATAACCCCAACTTAGGATGGGGGATGCCGTTCACACCCGGACACCCTGGTGGCAAGGTATAAACCCCTCACATGGTTGATGTTGGTCACACCCCAAGCATCCTAGGTGGTGAGATATAAACCTCTCACATGGTTGATGTTGGTCACACCCCAAGCATCCTAGGTGGTGAGATATAAACCTCTCACATGGTTGATGTTGGTCACACCCCAAGCATCCTAGGTGGTGAGATATAAACCTCTCACATGGTTGATGTTGGTCACACCCCAAGCATCCTAGGTGGTGAGATATAAACCTCTCACATGGTTGATGTTGGTCACACCCCAAGCATCCTAGGTGGTGAGATATAAACCTCTCACATGGTTGATGTTGGTCACACCCCAAGCATCCTAGGTGGTGAGATATAAACCTCTCACATGGTTGATGTTGGTCACACCCCAAGCATCCTAGGTGGTGAGATATAAACCTCTCACATGGTTGATGTTGGTCACACCCCAAGCATCCTAGGTGGTGAGATATAAACCTCTCACATGGTTGATGTTGGTCACACCCCAAGCATCCTAGGTGGTGAGATATAAACCTCTCACATGGTTGATGTTGGTCACACCCCAAGCATCCTAGGTGGTGAGATATAAACCTCTCACATGGTTGATGTTGGTCACACCCCAAGCATCCTAGGTGGTGAGATATAAACCTCTCACATGGTTGATGTTGGTCACACCCCAAGCATCCTAGGTGGTGAGATATAAACCTCTCACATGGTTGATGTTGGTCACACCCCAAGCATCCTAGGTGGTGAGATATAAACCTCTCACATGGTTGATGTTGGTCACACCCCAAGCATCCTAGGTGGTGAGATATAAACCTCTCACATGGTTGATGTTGGTCACACCCCAAGCATCCTAGGTGGTGAGATATAAACCTCTCACATGGTTGATGTTGGTCACACCCCAAGCATCCTAGGTGGTGAGATATAAACCTCTCACATGGTTGATGTTGGTCACACCCCAAGCATCCTAGGTGGTGAGATATAAACCTCTCACATGGTTGATGTTGGTCACACCCCAAGCATCCTAGGTGGTGAGATATAAACCTCTCACATGGTTGTCCGGTTCTTTTCCCCCGGACCGGGCATGGTCATGCAACACTTTATATAGAAAATTCCCATTAGGCTCTAATGCAATCTCACGTATGGAATGAACATATACACAAGCTTAGTTTATCATCAACACATCTTTGGATTTCCATACATCTCATAACTCAAGCTTTAAAGCATCGATTCATCAATTCTCCATAGTTGGACATTTTGTCAAACACCTTGAAGGCATGTAATGGAATCAAAGAGCATGGAAAATAGGGTAATAATTATGTAGCCAAACGTAATATATAGCTAAATAAGTTTCCGGTAACTTCCGAAGCACATTTTTAAGAACTTTTTGGGTCATTTCATTTATAGTCTACAAAAATATGCTTCGAAGCACCGACCAACTTAGCGATCCAACCTTTGGTCAGTTCCATCGCCATTTTGCTTTGGCCTTTAGCATCTTCAAGTTCTGTAACTTTTGATGATCCAATAACTGCATCGCATAACTGTTCGGCGACATGCCGACTTCTTCTTTTTCACGTCTACTTTATTTTCTCCTTCAGGGCTTAGCACAATGGATCTTTAGGCAAGCTAATTGCCACTCGGTGACTCACCCAATGGATTAGGCGATCAACAGGCCTTCTTTTCTTCGTTCTTTCAGCAGACTTGTTCCTTTTTGCCCATTAGTGTCCATGCTTTGTTCCTAACTTCAAATACCTGAAAATCAAGGATTTTACATAAGTTATTGGCACAAAATAAGCATTTGAGGACACTAAATCTATTCAAATAAAGCTTGAAATTAGTCAAAAACATGGACTCATCAACACCCCCAACTTAAACTTTTGCTTGTCCTCAAGTAAAACTCAAGTTCAGCAGTTCAAAAAGGATGTCTAAAATAGTGTTACGCAAGACTCAATCATGAATGCACACAAAAGACTCCAATTACTAATGAAAGGATCAATTTGTGTACTCAAAGATTCAAGTTACGACTCACCATTATAAAAGATTCTCAAGTTCACAATACTTGCTTCAAATGAAAGTTCAGACTTAACAAAGGTACTCAAATGCCCTCATACAAACAATGATTCCATATTCACACACAATGGTTCAACAATTTATAGCTCTGGAATAACGATCAACACTCACACTCACAAAGATGAACACATGCATGATTCCACCCATAGGTTTGCCCTTATTTTCCAGTCAACACTTGTTTCAGCACACTCAAGTTCAAAAAGTTTTTTCAAGGCTTCTAACGCGGCTGAGTGTAAAGGTATGGTCATTTAGGCTAAGTGGTTTCTATCCTCATAAAATGTGGTATGAAAAACACTTTCTTCCCTTTTCTTCTTCATTCTCATTAATGCTCAAAAGTCACCCCATTATTCACTTTCAATGAAATACCGGACACCCCATTTTCTTTTGTACTTTATTTCACACTTTTTCATTCTTTTACATTTTTTTTCTTTTTTTCTCTCTCTTTTTTGTATGGAGGGGTTCCATCTTTTTCAAAAACATGGATCAAGAGGACTTCATTGCATTTCTTGATTTACCTTTTCTTTTCACCACACCCCCAACTTAGGCTTTTAGCCTATGTAGGCTATTCAAACAAACCACAAATCATGAGGATTAGAGGTAATGGCTAAAGAAAGGTCACCATTTACATCAAGTTTCTTCCAAGAAAAGGATAAGGATTAAAGGGTGTTCAAGCAAGGATCACACACTCACAAGGTTGGCCACAAAAGAGGTATAATGTCAAATTGTTTCACACTCTTCAAAGTTGCCTAAGATCATTTCAAGAGATCGCATCACTTAGTCAACCGGACCAACAGGGCAAATTCTAAGTGTCATCACACATGGTTCACGGTAAGCTAATCACAGAAAGCATTGGAACAAAATATCAAACAAGACTCCACACTTTATTGAGTGTGCAATGACCATCACAAGAGACTCAGTTTGATAACCGGCTAGTCACAACGAGATGCAAAAAGTTCACATATTGCATGTGCAACTTCATTTGGCCTCATCATAGCTGCACTTTAATTTTTGTTCGATTATGAGCACTATTCAGGGTCATCGGTATTAATCAAGATCGATACTCAAATTTACAAGAGAAGAACCACATTCAAACACAATCAAGAGGTGCACAAAAATTTTCGGAAGGGTCAAAAATCATTTACAATTAAAATGAGGAGCCACAAGCTCAAACAACCACAAAAGTAGTGTCAAAACAAAATATATAGATCAAAAACAAAGTCTATCGGGGCATTCAATCTATCGGGGCATTAATGCTCAGTGCATCACTCTAAACTTGTTCATCAGTACCCGGAGTCATATCAATAGATATCACTCTAAACTTGTGCATCAGTACCCAGAGTCACATCAATAGATTTATCTGCCATAGAAGTCTGCACAGCTGCATCAGTCATGGCCTCCTCAATCTCTGTAAGGCCCTCATATGAAACCTCCTCAGCAACCCGAAGCATTTCCTCATATTTCTCCGCCTAAGACTCGGGATCAGCTGCCTCCTCAACTCGAACATCATCTCTGGTGGTAGCGAGAGGAATATCTGGCTCAACTGGCACATCAGGGATCTCCACCATCCTGAAAATAATGGACATGTCGGTGGACTTCAGCTAGTCCACATCTCTCCTCAGTGCATCAATAGTGGCCTTTAGAGCTGACACCTTCTCGGTGGACCCTTGTCCATGCTCGTAAACTATTATCTTAGCTCCAAGGGGATCAATCGTAGCACTCAAGGGTGTCACAACATCAATGAGGGCTGTTTGAATCATGCCCGGAATGGAGGCCTCGAGTCTTGCGGCCCGACGATCAGCAGAATGGGCTAGCTGCCCCATTTATAGTAATGAAGCCTGGGTGAGTGGGGCTCGGGAGGCAGCAACAACAACAGTACCAGATATGGGGGGCAATAGTGCAGTAGAGGAACTGGGTCGGAGTTGGCAATGGTGCCTCTGCAGGTAATGTGTCGGTATCCACAACCGGAAAATAGTCCACCGGGGATGCCTTCTTCCTCTTTTCCTCGTCTCTCAAGTATTACGGTGAAACCACAAAGCCACCCTTATCCAGCTTTCCCTCATCTACGAACCACCAGAGAACAGAAACAAAAAGACAGCTACACAACAACTTGATGTTTTTATTCTAAGTCCTGTTTGACTTATGACTTTTAGAGGTTTTGATGTTTAGTTCCGTGAAAAAAAGGTACTTTTTTTATGCTCACTTTTAATTCATCTAATCTTTCTAATTTGGGGATTGTTTCAATCAATTTAAACTTAGATCTGTGATAGGATATCCTAGCTTTATTTTTATTATCTTTTTGTATTTGCCTATTAATTTATGTCAAGGTTCATTGAATTTACAGAGTTGAATTAGTAATGCTTAAGAATACTGATGCTCATCCTGACCAACGTCACTATCCTACGATATGAGTGTCTACAAATGTCGATAATATAGTAACGCAACCGAGGGTTGGGGTCGTGTCCCAAGGGAGCAGTTTTGATAATTGATAGAAAAATAGAATTTACATTCTAACTAGTC
>NW_006239068.1:1293988-1333193 GCF_000226075.1 Solanum tuberosum
TAACAAGTATGGGGAAAGGTTCTTGGGATGTGATTGCAATTGAGATTAATTGTTGGGTACATGCTTTCGATAGGAAATTTGCAAAATAATAGTGACTAGGCTAAGCTTTAAATGGAAATAAGTTCCCTCTCGGGTAACATACCCCGTTTCAAATGTGTTCCTCTCGGACATCCGTTTGCCGCATGAAGACCAGCATACGCCTTAACCTACTCACTCTCTCGAGCTGAGTGTTAGGATATGGCACTAGGGCTCAGCCTCTCAGGCTGAACCTCATGTCGACCCACTCCTTAGGTCATCGGTTTGGTGCTTTTGGTTTCGCGACCTCCCTCTCGGGCAAGCCGAAAACGCATGGGTGACTTTGTATTTGCAACTACAAACCCTTTAGATTAAACAACAACCACTAGGTGAAATCACTATTAAAAATACATCTAACCCATCAGCAAGCAAGACCCAACAAGAATATCAACCCATAATTTGCTAAATCACACCCCCAAGAAATGGGGTTTTTTAAGCCACACATCAAGAAAAAGAAATTATACCTAACATGATAATGAAATCAACTAGGTATAAGAAATTAAACCTTGAATTAAGCAAATGAAAATGAATAGAGAAGACCCATTTCCAAACTTGGGGAAGAAGAACTCCTTTCTTCAAGTCTCCACAAAACCCTCTCCAAACTTCAGATAAAAATTTCAGCTAGAATATGTTGTAAATTGAAAATATTAATAATAATATTTCCACACTCCAAAAATCTCTTAAGACTACAATTCTAAATGGTATTTATAGTTTTCACAGATTGTGCTGCGGAGGATTGTTTGGTGACATTAGTCGAGATTACCGATGAATTCGGCGATCCGCCCTTTGGTCAGCTCATCGCCTTCAGTATCTTGCCTTTAGCATCCTCGCATTCTGGATCGATGAGCGATACAGTACTGCTTCAAGGAACTGATCGGCCACGCGCCGACTGCTCATTTCCTCGACTTTTGATCCACTTCCTTCAACGCTTCGTGTACTGCAACGAAGGGTGGTTCATGTCGTTTCGGCGACTCGCCAAGTTAAACTCGGCGATCCGCAGGATTCCATTTCTTGTTCTTTTTAGCCCTATTTGCTCTGTTATGCGCCTAAGTGTCGATGCTTCCACTAAAACTTCAAATACCTGAAAATTCAGCATTTTAATTAGGTATTGAGATAAAACAAGCATTCAAGGACATTATTTCGATTAAAACAAATCCCTAAATGAGTCCAATTACTGGACTCATCAACACTCCAAACTTAAAAATTTTCTTGTCCTCAAGCAAAATCAAGTTCAGTCTTTCGAAAAGGGTGCCTCAAACAGTGCTACACAAGACTAATCATGAATGCACACCACAAGACTTAATTTACTTATGCAAGGATCAATTCTGTACTCAAAGATTCAAATTGTGACACACCATCACCAAAGATTCTCTTGCTCGCAATGCTTGCTACTTGTGCAAGTTCAAGCTTAACAAAAATATCTAAATGCCCTCGCACAAAGAATGATTCCATATTCACACACATATATGAGTCAATTTAAGATCAGGAATCAGATACAACGCTCACACTCAAAAAGAGGAACACAATGCATGTTTACACCCACAGGTTTGCCCTTATTTTCCAATTGACTTTCGATCCAGCTTACTCAAGATCAGAAAGGTCTTCCTAAGGCTTGTAATGGGGCTAAGTGCAAAGGTATGGTCATTTAGGCTTAGTGAGTTTTTCCTTCTAAGATTTGGTATTATCAAAGCATTCCCTTCTTTTCCTTTATGACTTTTTTTTCTAGCGCTTCTAAGTCATTCTTTTATTCACTCCCCATGAATTTTTTGGAACCCCAATATCCTTTGTACTTTATTCCACAAATTTCTTTTTCAGTCTATTTTTTTTCTTCTTTTTTTTAAAATTTTTGGAGGGCTCCATTGTTCTGCAACATGGGTAAATGGGGACTTCTTATAGCGCTTCTCGACTTCTCCTTTTCCTTTTCACCACACCCCCAACTTAGGATTTTTTTCCTAAGTTGGCTATTCACTAAACTGCAAATCAAGAGAATACCATTCTTTCTGGTACAGAAGTTCCTATAAAAATGGGAAAGATTATAGGTAGTTGATCAAGTAAGGTCTAGGGTTTATCAAGGTTCTTCCAAAGAAAGGTAAGGCCTACAGGGTGTTCAAGAGAGTTTTACATGCTCACAGGTAGGCCACAAAAAGAGGTATATGTCAAATTGGCTCACACTCTTTAAAATTGCCTAAGATCATCTCAAGAGTACATCTTTCTAAATCAATCAGACTAACAGGGTAAATATAGGTTTAATCATGCAAGGTTCAAAGTAAGCAAATCACAAAAGGCATCGATACTTCAGTCAAACAAGACTAGACACGTTCGCTAGTGTGCAACGATCATCACAAGAGAATCAATTCAACAAATGGCTAGTCACAACGAGATGCAAAGAGTGCAAATATTATCTATGTAACTTCATTTGGTCTCGTCGTAGCCATGCATTTATGTTTGTTCAATTGGGAGCACTATTCAAGTCATCGGTACTGATCGAAATTGAGACTCAATTTTTTTGCAAAAGAATAGCCACTTTTAACACAGGAGGTGGCAAAAAAATTTCGGAAGGATCAAAATTGTTTTTAATTAGAACAACAGGAGCCATAAGCTCAAACATCCAAAGAAAAGTAGTAATTTAAAACACAACTTAAAGCAAACAACCCAAATATATACAAAACAAAACATTAATGCCAACACAAAAGGTGTGGGCCTCACCCCACCACAAATAAAGATCGTTTGTCCTCAAATGGAAGTAATAAATGGTGAATGGGAATTGATAAAGTAAACAAGTTGAACCAGAGATAATTTAAACAACTAGTTGCAAATGAGGCTAGATCTCTCAAAAATAACTCGGGGTGTTGAAAGACCAACCTTGTGTGCAGATGCTCGGCTGCCATACAATC
Source organism: Solanum tuberosum (assembly GCF_000226075.1). NCBI lineage: Eukaryota > Viridiplantae > Streptophyta > Magnoliopsida > Solanales > Solanaceae > Solanum > Solanum tuberosum. The sequence continues at coordinate 1,296,958 of NW_006239068.1, forward strand.
CACAACTGAGTACAATTATCAACGCGAATACTCTAATAATACATGAAATATAAAACTAGCGTGCAAGTGTGAGTTAGGGCATATGAAAAAGTGAGATAAGCAGCAAATCAGACATTTTGAAAGCATTGCTTGGAGGACATTCCAGTTATCTCCTTTTTCAGTGACATTAATTATACTAGCTTGTTCAGTTGGCGGGACACCGAATATTTATCTTCATCGCGCAAGATTACAGGACCTCTGGTTGCAGGTGAGTCCAAACGGTGGTTTGCATTGTGCTCGCCTACAGGGTCGGCGTAGAAGATATTCTCTCTTCGCTCATGATTGATCATGGCTTTCCTAGGTATAGTCCACCTTACCACATACGATGGTAGTGTGAACTCTCTCTTTGGGCCAAGTCTGATCCATTAGTGATAGCCCATCCTCTATAGCAGTTAAACACTCATGCATGCGCCCAATAGTCTGACTTACATACATGGTCGCTTCCATGATAGTTTCCAAAGTAACATTTCCCTAAGGTGGGTGGGTTTTACTTCCAGTTGCCATAGTACCTATCAATTAAGAGCACTCAACAAAAACAACACAAAACATTAGCGTCAGTAAAACGAACTCACAATCACTTGTGTTTACACACCTTTGATTGCCTCTCAAACTGGTGTGGCTAATGTTGAAGATTGCTTATACTTGGTCGATCACAAGGTCTCAATTTCTACTCATGGCTGGAGTGGATTTTTGTTTCAAGAATAACTGACGACTCAATTAAATCAAACGGACTTGAATCAAGAAGTTAACTACGAAAAAAACGAAAAGGAAAGGCACAAACAAAGATGTGAATTCAAGAACCAATAGTCAACAAGTAGAGTAATTACGAGTTGACAATTTGTTTAGGATTCTTGACAACGAACTAGACTCAAAAGAAAGGAAACTAGGAATTTAGAACGTGAGATTAGAAAAGGTTATAACTTGTGTTTCCCATCGCCAAATGGCCAGTTTTCTTTCCCAAACGCTAAGTTCAGCTCACAAACTTGAAGATTGACTCGCCAAACTAGACAATCAGACAAGGAAAATTGGCGATCTGGGTGGAAGTTCGGCGATGCGCCAAGTGGATTCGGCGACCAAGGTTGAACTCGCCAAATTTTCTAGTAGCACCACCAAAATGAGGTCCAACTCGACGACCTAACTGCCCAAAGGGCCAGGCACCGAGTGGGTTAGGTGATCCCCTCTTTAGCTCGCCTAATGGACAACTGTTGCAGCTGCAAACTTCCAAAATTTGAATTCTGGTGGTCCCCCTCTGCTTTTGTCCTTTATTATTTACCCTTTTAGGTAAATTACTTTTTTTACAAAAACTTTTACACTTTCTCTTTCCTCCTTTATGGATCAAACTCTTTCTCTTTTGAAGATTCCCTTCTTTGATGGTTTGAATGTTCTTCAAGAACTTCAAGAACAAGATGAACACCCAAAGAAAACCCTTTAGGTTTTTAGCTCGAAATTTCATGAAATTCGATATACAAGCTCTCGTAGATATAGGGAACAAACCCCAATACTTTTCAGCACTCAATTCCTTGCCAAAGCCTTCAGAATTCAAAATCCACTTTCTCTTCTTCAAAGCTTCTTCAACCAACAATGGTGGACTCTTCAATAGTGTACCAAACCCTTTCAAATCTTAGCCCTAGACTCAAATAAGGTTAGGGAACACTAATCCAACCTTAGAAACTTCAAACAAGACACAAATCATCAAACCCATTTTCCAAAATTTCCCAAAAACATGTTGAACATATATTTTTTTTTAGCAACAAACCCAAGACTAGACTTGTAGGAACGATACTAAGCTCGACCCTAATACCAAATGATTCGATTCTCACAAGAAAAATCACAAACAACAGCGGAAACAAAAGAAAGATAGAAGAAGAGACGCAAGATAAGAAACAATTGGCAAGTAAAGGATGTATTAAAATCCAATAACCTCCAATCTAGATCCTAACAAGAACCTAATCCGGATAAATAGTTAGACACAACAAGAGGAAACAAAGAGCAACCTATGGGTATGTTAAACCCAAAGACCTCACTTCGTTAATCCAATAAGAAGCACCTAACTCTTACGAAGACCCCAAGGGAATCGATATCCCAAGCAATTCCCATTTCTAAAAAAGGTTCAATATAAGCTTACCAAGCTTTCAAACCCTCACGCAAGGAGTTTTAGGTGTACAACCACAATATACAAAATCAGTCTCCCTAAAATGAACCCTAAGACACCTATATATAGTGTTAGGCATTATTACATAGATGGGTCCAATAGTGACCCGAAAATTGGCCAATGGGCGAGCCAAGTCGGGCTCGCCAAATGGCTCGGCGATCCACCAAATGGGTTCGGTGAGAACCCTGCTCATTGGCTTCTCCTTAGATGGCTTGCTGTAACTTTCGGCGGTCTGGGGTTCAAAGAGCGATCTGCCGAATGTCCTTCATGCTCGCAAAATAGGAAGCCTTTCTCTGCAGCTAATTGGATCAGTCGGAGAACCTGGAACCATCGCCAAAGGGGTTCGGTGAATCGCCAAAGTCGCTAGCTTTGGTCATCGAAGGAAGCAACACTTTCCTTTTCTCCTCTAGTATTTCCACAACTTTTATTATATGAAGTTTGATGTTTGACTTCTATTAGACAGTTTTTAATTTTCTGCATTATTTCTTTTGACATTATATGTATGATTATGCTAAGGGATTGTATGCGACCCCTTCGGGGTCAACTACGCCATGTTACGTCGAGGAAGTAATCCCGGGTCGTGACAAACTTGGTATTAGAGCATAAGGTTTTGGGAATGATATTTAGAATTTATATCTCATGAAACCACGTCTAATAGAGTCTTGTTCATGAGTGTGAAGTGCACCACACATATGAGTGAGAAGCTATGAGATGGTTAGGAATTTTCCTTTCTTTTATTACTATGTATTCGTGCTTGAAAATCATAGCCCTACAATCTCCTTTCTAATCCTTTTCTTACGATTATAGGCAATGAATACAACAAGAGGTAATGCAAGGAGAGGGCAAGAGTAGAATGTCAATGAGGGGAATCCTCTCCATGCTCCTTTGAATCCTCAAGTGCCTGATGAAGTGGGAGCTATGACTAATGTGGAGATAAGGACCACTCTCCAGACTTTAACTCAGGCCTTGACGGCCCAGGTTACCAGATATGTTAGAGTCCAGACAAATCCCAATGCTAGCACAACATCTTTTAGGATTAGGGATTTTACTAGAATGAATCCCCCTACCTTCCATGGCTCCAAAGTGGATGAGAATCCACAAGGCTTTCTTCATGAAGTGTTAAAGGTGGTTGATGCTATGGGAGTAACTAATCGTGAGAAGGAGGAATTGACCACCTACCAATTGAAGTATATAGCTCAGGTATGGTATAAACAGTGTAAAGGGGTCAGAACTGTAAGAGAAGGCCCAATTTATTGGGAAGCATTCAAGTCAGCTTTCCTTGGTAGGTTTTTCCTACTAGAATTGAGGGAGAGAAAGATGCAGGAATTCATCAACCTTCGCCAAGGAGGTTTGAGTGTGAAAGAATATGGCCTCAAGTTCAAGCAATTGTCTTAAGATAATCCAACCTTAGTGGAAGACTCGAGGGCCAAGATGAACAAATTTGTTATGGGGATATCTTCTTTGGTGGTAAACGAGTGTCGTTCGGCAAAGCTCATTCCAAGCATGAACGTTTCACGCCTTATGGTTCATGCCGAACAGATTGAGGAAGAAAAGTTCAGGCAGGCTGGTAGAGGAGTGAAGAGGACAAGAGTAGATGATAGAAATTCGTCTAAGGGATGAGTTGATTTTCAAGGCAAACCGAGGTTTAAGAAGAGGTATTCTAATTAAGGTATCACTAGTGGTTCTAATGTCAACAAAGAAAAGGTACCTTCTCCTAAGCCACAGAGTGGTAGTGGAGGTGGTTCTTATGTGAAAAGACCTACATGTGCCAAATGTGGTAAGAAGCATGGGAGAAAATGTCTTGTTGGTATGGGGGTGTGCTATGGTTGTGGAAAAGATGGACATCAATTGAAATATTTCCCAACCCGTTCGGTCAAGGAAATAGAGGGAAATCAATCCCCTCAAAGCGGTTCTAATTCGGATGCTCCGACGAAGAATCGCTTCTATGCTCTCCAGTCCCGAAGTGATCAAAAGGGATCTCCTGATGTTGTTACCGGTATGTTGCAAGTAATTTCCGTTGAAATGTATGCATTGTTAGACCCTGGTGCTACTTTATCTTTTGTTACACCCTTGGTAGTTGTGAACTTTATTGTACTCCCCGAAACTCTTATAGAACCTTTTTCAGTTTCCACTCCAGTTGGTGATTCAGTGATTGCAAAGAGAGTCGATAGAAATTGCCCTATTTCTTTACCTCATAGAGTCACTCAGGTTGATTTGGTAGAGTTAGATATGTTGGACTTTGATGTCATCTTGGGGATGAATTGGTTGCATGCTTGTTTTGCTTCCATTGTTTGTAGAACTGGGGTAGTAAATTTTAATTTCCTTATGAGCCCATTTTTTAAACGAAAGGGGGAAGTTCAAGTTCTAGAGGTCGATTCATTTCGTTTCAATTTCCTTATAAGCCCATTCTTTTGGTCTAACCAATGCTCCGGCTACTTTTATGGATCTTATGAATGGGGTGTTTAGACAATACCTTGATTCATTTGTGATCGTCTTTATTGAGGATATTTTGATTTATTCTAAGAGTGAGGGTGATCACATGGAGCATTTGAGGATAGTTTTGCAGGTCCTTAAGGACCAGTAATTGTATGCTAAGTTTAGCAAGTGCAAGTTTTGGCTAAGGTCGATTGCTTTCCTCGGTCATATAGTGTCAAGCCTGGGTTTAGAGGTTGATCCTAAGAAGATTGATGTGGTTAAGAATTGGCCTAGATCTCTGAGTCCCACTGATATACGAAGCTTTTTGTGCTTGGCCAGGTATTTTAGAAGATTTGTTGATGGCTTCTCATCTATTGATTCTCCGTTAACAACCTTGACTCAAAAGAAATTCAAATTTGAGTGGTCTGAGGTTTGTGAGAAGAGTTTCCAAGAGTTGAAGGATAGACTAACCACCGCTCCGGTGTTGACCTTACCGAAGGGTACTGATGTGTTTGTAGTTTATTGCGACGCTTCTCGAGTAGGTTTGGGATGTGTCCTTATGCAACATGGCAAGGTGATTTCCTATGCTTCGAGGTGACTCAAGGTATATGAAAAGAATTACCTGACCCGTGATGTAGAAATGGCGGCGGTAGTTTTTCTCTTGAAAATTTTGAGGCACGACTTATATGGGGTCCATGTTGATGTGTTCACTGACCACAAGAGTCTCCAATATGTGTTTAGTCAGAGAGATTTGAATCTCCGACAAAGGAGGTAGTTCGAACTTTTAAAAGATTATGATTTGGGTGTCCTTTACCACCTCGGCAAAGCTAATGTAGTTGTTGATGCCTTATGTCAAATGACTATGGGCAATGTGGCTTATGTAGCAGATGAGAAGAAGGAGCTTGTTCGCGATGTCCATAGGATGCCCCGATTAGGTGTCTAACTGGTAGATTCCTCCAAGGTTTGACTCATGATTTACAATAGTTCCGAATCATCTGCTGTGGTTGATGTGAAATCTAAGCAACATCTTGATCCTATTTTGATGGAGTTGAAATAATCAGTTGTCAACAAATCTCTTGAGACTTTCTCCCAAGTGGGAGATGGGGTGTTTAGTTACCAAGGTAGATTGTGTGTTCTAGATGTTGATGTCTTGAGGGAGCACATTCTAAAAGAGGCTCATAGTTCGCGATATTCTATTCATCCGGGAGCCACCAAGATGTACCATGATATGCGGGAGGTCTATTGGTGGAATGGCATGGAGAAGGATATAGTGGGATTTGTAGCGAAGTGACCCTGATGGCAAATATTTGGGAACGTATAAATTGAAGTTCAAAAAGTAATAAAAAGAGTCCATTCAGATCCTGAGTACATTTCCACTATTATACATGGAACTCTGGTTTTAAACAATACTTTCCTTAATTTTAGGAGTTTCTAGTAGATTTGAGTTGGGTTTTTAATATTGAGTATTTTGGATCATTGTAAAGACGTGGATTGCAGTACCCAGATTATGGAAAATGTAATTAGTATTGATTTCTTCCTTTTTATGATGTATGGCTAAAGACCCCATTCATGGGGGTGTAATCATGTGATTATTTGGTCTAAACAGCTTGTGGGTGTTGTTGTTTACTGATTTAAATGCTGATCTGAAGTGGGTTTGATTTATAGTAGTGTATTAACCCATGAATCATAGTTGCAGATGCAGTTCTAATTTAGTGTTCTGGTCTTCCTTGAGAAATAGGTCTTAGAACTAAGGTTATCGATTGATAATTGTAGTGATTGGGTTGTTGTAGGTTCAGCTCGAGAGACTGAATTTTAACTCGATCTTACCTATCGAGCTCGAAAGAGTAGATAAATTGAGGTATTGGGATTCTTGTGGTGATATGGTTGTCGAGGTTCGAGAGAACTCGCTTGAATCGTAATATTTGTTCGAGAAAAAGCTATTGTATCTATATTCTAGCCAACATACTAATATTCAGCAATTGTTAGTAAATTACAAATACCCATATATCGGAATTAGTCTTTAATCGATCACATACCCAAGTATCCCTTATTTACTTGAATACTCACCTGTTTTTCTAAGCTGTTGATTGACAAATATTCATCCTCCATTTGACACTTGTTGTCAACCCTTAAATTTATTTTAATGATAAGATAATTTATATTCCTACATTTGATTAGACCACGTTTATAACTTCATACGTGAATTCTAATTTGAATCACTTCCTATGGGATCGACCCAACTCTTTGTTGGGTTTATACTAGAATTTGATCGCCTTCACCTAGTATTCGATGAGGTGTAGTGTAGCATTTATCAACACCTGATGTAGTAATGGCAACACCAAAGGTGCCACCTCTAATCAATGGAGTCGATAAGCCATAAGGCTGATCTAATTTTAAAACCTCTCATGAAGGTCCTAGCCCGGGGACAAGCTTTAGTCGGATGACCAAGCTCCCCACATGTACAACCAAGACCAACCAGCCTAGTCTGGGCACTATGATGTGTCTGCAATACTTGGAAAAGAAACTCCCACTTAGGGCGCTCTCTAGACCGGTGGCCAAACTGTCCACAATCATAGAAGCCTCTAAAGCATAAAGTCTTGCATGAAGAACATAATGATCTACCTTCTCTACCTCTGCCTGACTCAAAACCACCCTCATCTAACTGCATCGGTGCCTTAATGCAATATGTAGATAGTTGGCTATCTCGTCGCACTTATCACAACCATTACCTAGAGCAACTAGTTGTGAAGACTGAACTGGAGTAACCTGAGACCCAACATACGAAGGTCCAAAATTACCCTATGATAAGTCTGGCCTAAACTTTGCCTGCCGTAGGAACCACGAGCTACCTCAAAACACCTTGGAACTTTAGATTCTACAACCATAGGCCTGATTGGTCGTAAATGAAGATGACTATCACTAAAACGGTACCCATCTCGAATTGTAATATTGTGAGAAATGCACTAATGGCGAGGCTTCTTACCACTATCACCGTATTTCTCAAGGCACGCCTGCACCACATGTCTAACTTGACTAAAAATTTATGGAAAGTAGATATGATTGCTATCATATGCTCTAACACCAATCAAAGTGGAAAGGTCAACCCTTCAACGAACACTGTCTCAAATCCTAATATGAAGAAAGCATAGTGGGGATATGACCATCAATATCTAGAAATCCTATCCTTGACGTGAGCACCACTCAAGAATCATCTTTAGTCTCGAAGAGAACACTTGGAATGGCTGACTAATTAACGTTACAAGGACACTTCTTCCAATTCTAAGGTCAACTATTGTTGGTCAGTATAATAACCCAACTAAATAAGTTAGGGTCGAATCCCACACGAAGTGGTACGTGTTTATGATTTAATAGCAAAGTACGAATATGTTCAAGTCAGCCATAAGAATAGACATTTACGAATAAAGGCATAATTCAAATTAAGGGTGACACGAATGTCAAATAACAAGGGTTTTGGTTATAACTATTAGCTACAACAATAGCAAATAACACGAATTAACAAGAAATGAGACGTGTTCTTGGGATGTGATTGGATTATAGGCTAATATAGATAAATCGGTGATTGTAACTGTTAGTAAATAGCTGTAAATTAGTGAATAAGCTAGAATTTAGTGGGGATAAACTTTCTCTCGAACAATTTTCCCTGAATCAAGTTGGTTTCTCTCGAACACCAACAAGCAGGAAATAAGAACCGCCTATGCTTTCGTCCATTCACTCTCTCGAGCTTAATGTGTGGAAAAGGATTTAGGATTCACTTTCTCGAGCTGCACCCATGACAACCCAATACCCACAGACTATCAAGTCAGTAATATTGGTTTTCATATCTCTCTCTCGAGCAAGCCAAAAACACGAAGGTAGAGTTGCATTTGCAACTACAACCCTTTAAGTTGAACCACAATTACTGATTGAAATCACTTTTAAATAGCTTTTACACTATCAATTAGCAATACCCACAAGCTAAATCAACCTATATTCATATAATCACACCCAAGAATTGGGATTTTAACTAGACATCATAATAATATAGAAATCATTACCAAATTGTGTTTCCATCAACTGGGACAGATTAATTTCGTCTTTACAAAGGTCCAAGTTGAAGAATCTCAAAGACCCACTTCCAATTCTCAAAAATGGAAAACTTGAATTGTTCAAAGCTAAGAAAAATATTGTCTAAAAACTGAAAATTCTAAAAATTGAATCTATGATTCTGATAAAAGGTCGATAGTAAACATATTGTTTGAAAATGTATTTATAGTCGCTAAAAAGATGCTGCGAAAGACCATTCAGCACAGTAATCCGGGATCACCGATAAACTCAGCGATTCGCCATTCGGTTAGTTCCATATCTTTTTTGCTTTGGCCTTCAGCATCTTCAAGTTCTGTAACTTTGGGCGATCGAATCAATGCATCGCGGAACAATTCTGCGACACGCCGACTGTTCTTCTTTCTCACCGACTTGATTTTTGTCCTTTGGGGCTTCGTACACTGGAACTTTAGGCGAGGTGATAGCTACTCGGCAACTCGCCGAATGGATTAGGCGATCAACACGCCTTTTTTTCTTCGTTCTTTCAGCTACCTTGATCCCTTTAGCCCATTAGTCTCCATGCTTTGTTCCTAACTCCAAATACCTAGAAATCAAGGATTTTACATCAGTTATTGGCACAAAATAAGCATTTGAGGACACTAAATCTATCCAAATAAAGCCCTAAATGATTTCAAAATGTGGACTCATCAACACCCCCAACTTAAACTTTTGGTTGTCCTTAAGTAAAACTCAAGTTCAGCAGTTAAAAAAAGATGTCTCAAATAGTGCTACACAAGACTCAATCATGAATGCACACAAAAAGACTCAACTTACTCATGCAAGTATCAATTTGTGCACTCAAAGATTCAAGTTATGACTCACCATTATCAAAGATTCTCAAGTTCACAATACTTGATTCAAATGCAACTTCAAGGATAACAAAGGTACTCAAATGCCCTCACAAAAAGAATTATTCCATATTCACACACAATGGTTCAACAATTTATAGCTCCAAAATCACGATCAACACAAACACTCACAAAGATGAACACCTGCATGACTCCACCCATAGGTTTGCCATTATTTTCCAATCAACAATTGTTTCAGCTCACTCAAGATAAAAAAGGTTCTTTCAAGGTTTGTAACAGGGCTGAGTGTAATGGTTTGGTCATTTAGTCTAAATGGTTGTTATCCTCATGAAATGTTGTATGAACAACTCTTTATTCCCTTTTCTTCTTCATTCTCATTCATGCTCAAAAGTCACCCCATTATTCACTTTACATGAAATACCGGACACCCCATTTTCTTTTGTAGTTTATTTCACACTTTTTCATTCTTTTTCGCTTTTTTTCTTTTCTTTTTCTCTTTATCTTTTTTTTTTGCATGGAACGGTTCCATCTTTTTCAAAAACATGGATCAAGAGGACTTATTTGCATTTCTTGATTTACCTTCTCTTTTCACCACGCCTTTAATTTAGGGTTTTGGCCTAAGTTGGCTATTCAAACAAACCACAAATCATGAAGATTATGGGAAATGGATAAAGAAAGTTCACCATTTACATCAAGTTTCTTCCAAGAAAAGTATAAGGCTCAAAGGGTGTTCAAACAAGGATCACACACTTACAAGGTTGGCCACAAAAGAGGTATAATGTCAAATTGTTTCACACTCTTCAAAGTTGCCTAAGATCATTTCAAGAGATTGCATCACTTAGTCAACCTGACCTACGAGGAAAATTTTAGGTGTCATCACACGTGGTTCACGGTAAGCTCATAACAGAAGGCATTGGCACCAAATATCAAAGAAGACTCCACACTTTCGCTAGTGTGCAATGATCAACACAAGCGACTCAATTTGATAATCGGCTAATCACAACGAGATGCAAAAAGTTTGCATATTGCCTATGCAACTTCATTTGACCTCATCGTAGCTGCGCATTAACTTTTGTTCGATTATGAGCACTACTTAAGTAATCAGTATTAATCAAGACCAATACTCAAATTAGCAAGAGAACAACCACATTCAAACCCAATTAAGAGGAAGTACAATTTTTTTTGAAAGGGTCAAAATTTATCTACAATTTAAGTAATGAGCCACAAGCTCAAATATCCACAAAAGTAGTGTCAAAACACAATATTTAGCTCAAAACCCTAATATATACAGAAAATGATATTAACAACAAGGTGGTCCCTACTCCACCACAAAACAAAATCAATTTGTCCTCAAATGCAAGAAAATATCCAAAAGTCAAATAAAACAAGACCGACAGGGAGGTAAAGGGAAATCTTGTCTAAACAGTCACTCCATCTGTAAGATCATCCATGCTCGGTGCATCACTTTGAACTTGGGCATCAGGGCATGAAGTCACATCAACAGAAGTAGTAGGTCCACTAGGGTCAGCCAAGGGCGTATCTGTCAAAGAAGTCTCCACAGTTGCATCGATCATGGCCTCATCAGTCTCTTTAAGGCCCTCATATGAAACCTCCTCAGCAACCCCAAGCATCTCCTCATCTGTCTCTGCCTCAGACTCGGGATCAACTGCCTCCTCAACTCGAACATGATCTCTAGTGGTAGCCAGAGGCATATCTGGCTTAACTGGCAAATCAGGGATCTCCATCGACCCGAAAATCATGGACATGTCGGTGGACTTCAGCTGGTCAACATCTCTCCTCAGTGCAGCAATAGCGGTATTTAGAGCCGTCACCTCCTTAGTGACCCTTTGCAACGCTTGCACATTGCTATCCTAGCCACAAGGGCATCAATGGTAGCACTCAAGGGTGTCACAAGATCAGTAAGGGCTGTCTAAATCAAGCTCGGAATGGAGGCCTTGAGTCTGGAGAAACACGATCAGCAGAATGGACTAGCTTCCCCATCCGTATTAATACAGCCTGAGTGTGTGGGGCCCGGGAGGTAGCAGCAACAGCAGTACCAGATCTTGGGGGCAATGGAGCAGTAGAGTAACTAAAAGTCTCAGAAGGGATTGCACTAGAAGTACCTGAAGGCCCAGGGGCCGGAGTAGGCAAATGTGCCTCTGCAGGTAATGTGTTAGTGTCCACAACTGGAGAAGAGTCCATCGGGGATGCCTTCTTCCTCTCTTCCTCTTCTTTCAAGTATTCAGCCTTGATCCTTCGGATGTCAATAGAAGATGTGGGAATCACTTCCACATCCTTCCTCTCATGTATAGGCACCCGAGCATGTCTACAAAGCTCGGTGATCAATATTAGAAAGGGGTGGGAAATTTGGCGCTGCTTGGCCCCCATAAGCATCTCCTTTGCAATGATCATCCCCAAGTTCACCCTTGTCCTCGTAATGATGTAGCCAAGGCAGACAGCTTTGGTATGGCAGAGAGTAGAATCATTTTTGGAGGGCATGATCGCGCTGCTGATGAAGCCAAACCAATAATTCGCTGCCACGCTGATGTCCTTCTTTTCGATTGCTGCTCCAACCTCTACCTACCTAGGAGTACCATATGATATCAACGGAGCCAACCACTTCTTCATGTCTTCTAATACTTTTGTTTTGATCTTGTATTGACAGTCATCTTCAATTCTCACAGAACATTCCATGGCTGCATTTATAGCATCACTGTCACATTTAACCTTCCAGCCTCTGACAATCACATAGTCAACCTACTTGAATTTGGCTGCCGGCTACTTCCCTTGTGGTATCAAGGCACTGTAAGCACTGTAGAAGTCTCTGACCAAACTTGGAATGAATGGGCCACGAGGCTTGGTGAAGAGTTGGAATTTATGTGACTTCAGACAGCTCATAATCTCTGGATACCTGTCAATGACCCCATCAGTGGACATACGCTTCTCCTCTATAATGGTCCTCAGCCCCTCAATCTTTTCTGTTCATAGACTAGGGAAGAGGACCATGTACCTGTAGTGCTAGGACCACGACCTATGTTGGATCTAGAGTAGGAGAAGTAGTGGTGTCCTAGGGATTCCTGAACCTAAAGGGATCAGTCATCCTTTTGCATCGCACCTCTGCCCTCTGTGCTACTACTAGATCATCATCCTCTAGCTCCGAAACTGCAGCCTGATGGTCCTGGAGCTAACCCTCACTCTCAGAACTGATGAGGTGTGAGGCATAGATACAGTCACTATTAGAGGTGGCCTCACTCTCAGAAGTTATGAGGTGTGAGGCATAGATACCGTCACTATTAGAGCTGGCCTCCGGTGACACAGGTGCCTTCCCTTTGCCCTTTCCTTTCCCCCCAGTTGCAAAGAATCCAACTCGAAACACAAATTCGACAACCAAAATACGATAAAAACATGCAAATATGGAAAATATTGTGCAGGTGGGAGTTTAGGAAGTTCAAAAGTGAGGGAAGGTGAAAGTGTTTGAATGTTTAAACCTTTGGCCATCAAAAACCGTCCAGTTCTCTCCCAATCGGCGACATTAGCATTTATCGCTAACCCACTCAGCGACACACTGAGTGGGACTTACCTCGCCGAGTTTTACAGGACCTCCAGTTATTGCGGTGGTCCAAACGGCGGACAAAGTATCGGCGATTAGCCAATATTCTCCTGGGTTCACAGAGTTTTATAGTCTCCAATTTAAAAATGTCTTGAGTCCAACGGTGGTCAAAGTCGGGCTCACCGACCTCTTCGGGAGTCACCGACTGTACTTTTAGCTCACCAACCTGCACTTTTCAAACACCATCCACACTTCAACCTACAAAATAAACACAGGATTATTTATGAAACAAAAATAATGAGATAAAACCTTGTGTTGCCTCAAAAGAAGTGTCTTAGTTAACGTCGTGGCACGATGCAAGTTCATGCTCAAACCTCATTCTTGGGGTTGGCCATAGTGTCACTAGGCAAATCCTCTTGTTGTCTCAGGATCAAATGAGACAAGATATAACCCATTTGGGTCTCCAACTATTTGTTCGAGACGGAGTGAGTGGTAACCATCTGGCTGAGGGTCGACACATTATCTTTCATTTCCTTCAAAATCTTGTCCGACCTCTCAACTTTGTTGAGGATATGAGAAAGCATATTCTACGACTGACCACCTTCAGAATCAATTGGCTTTTGGTGCCCATGGGGAGGAACATACCTATGTTTCTCCCCATCCTTCCAATTGGGATTTCGATCCCTCCATTCTTGATCACGATTCTTCCAACCCTCATCCCTATTCCAACCTTGGTTACCACTCTGCCTTGGGTAGTTTGAACGATCACCACCACCTTGGTTGTCTAGGAAATTCACCTCTTCGTTGTACAAAACCTCAAACTTGGCCTCATCAGGATTAACACACCAGACACCCACGGCATTGACACTTCAAGCAGCAGCTCCCATGATATTTTTGGACAAAATATCAACTTCTGTCATGATCTAGGCCATGTTCTGGTCCCTCTCTTGATCTTTCTCCATCTACTCCTTTCTCAATTTAAACGTGAGAGGGGAGACCTGATCTTCGCAGGTGTACCAAGCCTGATTGATCATGGCCATGCGATCCAAGAGCTGATCTGCTATCACGAAGTTGGTCAGCAACACCCTTGTTTACCGAATCAAGACTTCGATAAATATATTGCAGCAACACGTTGTCAGTTAAGGCTAATGGGCATTAGAGTACCAACTTTATTAATCGTAGCCAAGTTTCATGAATTGGCTCTCTCCCTCCAGACGCTTGAAGCATTGAATGTTGTCCCGAAGAGTCATCATCACGAAGGATGGACAAATTGCATTAGAAATGTGGTGACTAGCTCCTCCAACGAATTGATTGATTAACGTGGCCATTTAGCCAGCCAGTTACATGATTCTCCCATCAAAGATAATGGGAACAACCTCAACCAGACCGACTCTTGGGGTAGTTTCTTGAAGGAGAACAACTCGCAAACATCCACGAAGTTTCTAATATGCTCATGGGGATCCTCATGATCCAAACTACTGAACATCCCATTCAATTGCAAGAGCTGCAACATACAACTTGTGATATGGAACTTCGCGTTCCCTTAGGCCGGAGGCAAGCGAATGGGACCAATTCCACGCATATGATGGGGGTAATTAGCATTAGGCTCGTTGACATCATTGAGGTTTCCAATGTCATCTTGGTGGCCTACTTGGCTACCATTTCTTCTGTTCACACTCATACTTTCTATTCCAAAACACAACAGGCAAAACAAAACTAAATGTACGTATGTTAAACTATAACTAACAAGAATGAAAATTCAACAAAACCAAAAAATATTAACCAACACCACTCCCTGGAAGCGGCGCCATTTTGATTAGCGTTTCAAGGACACTTCTTCCAATTCTAAGTGTCAATGATCGCTAGTCAATATAATAACCCAACTAAATGAGTTGGGCTAGAATCCCACGGGGAGTGGTACGTGTTTAAGATTCAATAGCAAAGTACGAATATGTTCAAGTCAGCCATATGAATAGACATTTACGAATGTCAAATAACAGGGGGTTTCGGTTATAACTATCAGCGACAACAACAACATATAACACGAATTAATAAGTAATGAGATGGGTTCTTAGGATGTGATCGGATTATACGCTAATATGGAAAAATGGGTGATTGCAACTGTTAGTAAATAGTTGTAAATCAGTGAATAAGCTAGACTTTAGTGGGGATAAACTTTCTCACAAACAATTTACCCCGAATCAAGTTGGTTTCTCCAGAACACCAACAAGTAGCAATCAAGAACTGCTTACGCTTTAGTCCATTCATTATCTCGAGCTGAATGTGTGGAAAAAGAGTTAGGATTTACTCTCTCGAGCTGAACCCATGACAACCCAATACCCACAGACTATCAAGTCAGTAATCTTGGTTTTCAAACCTCACTCTCGAGCATGCCAAAAACATGAAGGTAGAGTTGCATTTGCAACTACAACCCTTTAAATTGAACCACAATTACTGATTGAAATCACTTTTAAACAGAATTTAAACTAACAATTAGCAATACCCACAAGTTAAATAAACCGATAATCACATAATCACACCCCAAGAATTGGGGTTTTAGCTAGACATCATAAAACATAGAAATTGTTGCCAAATTGTGTTTTCATCAACTAGGTAAGATTAATTTTGTCTTTACAAAGGTCCAAGTTGAAGAAACTCAAAGACCCACTTCCAATTTCTCCAAAATGGAAAACTTCAATTCTTCAAAGCTAAGGAAAATATTGTCTCAAAACTGAAAATTCTAAAAATTGAAACTAATATTATGATAAAACGTTGTTAGTAAACATAATGTTTGAAAATGTATTTATAGTCTCCAAAAATATGCTTCGAAGGACCGATCAACTCAGCGATCCAACCTTTGGTCAGTTACATCGCCATTTTTCTTTGGCCTTCAGCATCTTCAAGTTCTATAACTTTGGGCGATCCAATAATTGCATCGCGGAACTGTTGGGCGACATGCCGACTGCTCCTTTGTCTCGTCGACTTGATTTTCTCCTTCAGGGCTTAGCACAATGAAACTTTAGGCAAGGTAATTGCCACTGGGTGACTCACCCAATGGATTAGGCGATCAACGTGCCTTCTTTTCTTCGTTCTTTCAGGTGACTTGTTCCTTTTTGCCCATTAGTGTCCATGCTTTGTTCCTAACTTCAAATACCTGAAACTCAAGGATTTTACATAAGTTATTGGCACAAAATAAGCATTTGAGGACACTAAATCTATCCAAATAAAGCCCTAAATTAGTAAAAAACGTGGACTCATCAACACCCCCAACTTAAACTTTTGCTTGTCCTCAAGTAAAACTCAAGTTCAGCAGTTCAAAAAGGATGTCTGAAATAGTGCTACACAAGACTCAATCATGAATGCACACAAAAAGACTCAACCTACACATGAAAGGATCAATTTGTGTACTCAAAGATTCAAGTTATGACTCACCATTATCAAAGATTCTCAAGTTCACAATACTTGCTTCAAATGCATGTTCAAACTTAACCAAGGTACTCAAATGCCCTTATACAAAGAATGATTCCATATTCACACTCAATGGTTCAACAATTTATAGCTCTGCAATCACGATCAACACTCACACTCACAAAGATGAACACATGCATGATTCCACCCATAGGTTTGCCCTTATTTTCCAATCAACACTTGTTTCAGCTCACTGAAGTTCAAAAAGTCTTTTCAATTCTTGTAACGGGGCTGAGTGTAAAGGTATGGTCATTTAGGCTAAGTGGTTGCTATCCTCATAAAATGTGGTATGAACAACACTTTCTTCCCTTTTCTTCTTCATTCTCATTCATGCTCAAAAGTCACCCCATTATTCACTTTCCTTGAAATACCGGACACCCCATTTTCTTCTATACTTTATTTCACAATTTTTCATTCTTTTACATTTTTTTCTTTACTTTTTTTCTTTATCTCTTTTTTGTATGGTGCGGTTCCATCTTTTTCAAAAACATGGATCAAGAGGACTTCATTGCATTTCTTGATTGACCTTTTCTTTTCACCACACCCCCAACTTAGGCTTTTGGCCTAAGTAGGCTATTCAAACAAACCACAAATCATGAGGATTATGGGTAATGGCTAAAGAAAGGTCACCATTTACATCAAGTATCTTCCAAGAAAAGGATAAGGCTTAAAGGGTGTTCTAGCAAGGATCACACACTCACAAGGTTGGCCACAAAAGAGGTATAATGTCAAATTGTTTCACACTCTTCAAAGTTGCCTAAGATCATTTCAAGAGATCCCATCACTTAGTCAACCGGACCAACGGGGCAAATTCTAGGTGTCATCACACATGGTTCAGGGTAAGCTAATCATAGAAGGCATTGGAACAAAATATCAAACAAGACTCCACACTTTATTGAGTGTCCAATGATCATCACAATAGACTCAATTTGATAACCGGCTAGTCAGAATGAGATGCAAAAAGTTCACATATTGCATATGCACCTTCATTTGGCCTCATCATAGCCACACTTTAATTTTTGTTCGATTATGAGCACTATTCAAGGTCATCGGTATTAATCAAGATCGATACTCAGATTTACAAGAGAACAACCATATTCAAACACAGTCAAGAGATGCACAAATTTTTTCATATAGGTCAAAAATCAGTTACAATTAAAATAAGGAGCCACAAGCTCAAACAACCACAAAAGCAGTGTCAAAACATAATATATAGATCAAAAACCCATTCTATCGGGGAACTCAATCTATCGGGGCATTAATGCTCGGTGAATCACTCTAAACTTGTGCATCAGTACCCAGAGTCACATCAATAGAAGTAGTGGGTCGACTAGGGTCAGCCAAGGGTTTATCTACCATAGAAATCTGCACAGCTGCATCAATCATGGCCTCCTCAATCTCTGTAAGGCCCTCATATGAAACCTCCTCAGTAACCCCAACCATCTCCTCATATTTCTCCACCTCAGACTCGGGATCAGCTGCCTCCTCAACTCGAACATCATCTCTGGCGGTAGCGAGAGGAATATCTGGCTCAACTGGCACATCAAGGATCTCCACCATCCTGAAAATAATGGACATGACGATGGACTTTAGCTAGTCCACATCTCTCCTCAGTGTATCAATAGCGGCCTTTAGAGCTAGCACCTTCTCGGTGGACCCTTGGCCATACTCGTAAATTGCTATCCTAGCTGCAAGGGGATCAATCGTAGTACTCAAGGGTGTCACAGCACAGTGAGGGCTATCTGAATCATGCACAGAATGGAGGCCTCGAGTCTGGCGGCCCGACGATAAGCAGAATGGGATAGCTGCCCCATCTGTAGTAATGCAGCCTAGGTGAATGGGGCTCGGGACGCAGCAGCAACAACAGTACCAGATCTGGGGGGCAATGGAGCAGCAGAGGAACTGGGAGTATCAAAAGGGACAACACTAGAAGTACCTGAAGCCTAGGGGCCGAAGTTGGCAATGGTGCCTCTGCAGGTAATGTGTCGGTATCCGCAACCGGAGAATAGTCCACCGGGGCTGCCTTTTTCTCCCTACCTAGTCTTTCAAGTATTACGGTGAAACCACAAAGCCACCCTTATCCAGCTTTCCCTCATCTACGAAACACTAGAGAAAAGAAACCAAAAGACGGCTGCAAAACAACTTGATGTTTTTGATTCTAAGTCCTTTTTAACTTATGACTTTTAGATGTTTTGATGTTAAGTTCCGTGACAAAAAAGGTACTTTTCTTATGCTCACTTTTAATTAATCTATTCTTTCTAATTTGGGGACTGTTTTAATCAATTTAAACTTAGATCTGTGATAGCATATCTTAGCTTTATTTTTATTATCTTTTTGTATTTTCCTATTAATTTATGTCAAGGTTCATTGAATTTACTGAGTTGAATTAGTAATGCTTAAGAATACCGATGCTCATCGTGACCAACGACATAATCCTACGATATGAGTGTCTACGAATGTCAATATTATAGTAACCCAACCGAGGGTTAGGGTCGTGTCCCAAGGGAGCGGTTTTGATAATTTATAGAAAAATAGAATTTACATTCTAACTAGTCGTAGCTAAAGATATTAACAAACAAAAACATAGTAAATAAAAGGGGGTGACACGAAAGTGTCAAATATCAAATGGGGGTTTTGTAACAAGTGATGAAGCAGCAAAATAAACATGAAAATCAAGTATGGGGAAAGGTTCTTGGGATGTGAGCGCAATAAAAGTTGAGATAAATTGTTGGGTACATGCTTTCGATAGGAAATTTGCAAAAGAATAGTAACTAGGCTAAGCTTTAATGAAAATGAGTTCCCTCTCAGGCAACTTACCCAGTTTCAAATGTGTTCCTCTCGGACACCCGTTTGCCGCATGATGACCCCCTACAGGTCATGTGTGGCAGGCAGGGAGGATTTCTGTTGATTCTTCTTCCGGAACACACATTCATATGACATGATCAGCACATTCACGAAATAAGTATGGCTCATCCTTGAAGTAACTTTTAACATCAAATAGGAACCTCTTTCGTTGGTAAGAGTTCAACTCATCGGGAATCAACCCACATAAGATGTAGTTTGCAAAGTCAACATACCATGGCACGTGTGTGAGTGACAGTGCGAATATCTGATCGTCTGGGAATGAGTCATTTATATCCTTTTCCTGCTAAGTACCTGCTTTATTCTCTAATCGTGATAGGTGATCTGCAACTTGATTCTCACAACCTTTTCGATCTTTAACCTCAAAATTAAATTCTTGCAAGAGTAGCACCCATCTTATCAGTCTTGGCTTCGCATCCTTTTTTACCATGAGGTATCGGAGTGCTGCATGGTCTGTATTAACAACTACTTTAATGCCTAACAAGTATGCCTGGAACTCGACAGCATAGACCACTGCTAGCAACTCTTGTTCAGTGACTGTGTAATTTCGCTGGGCACTGTTTAGAGTCTTGCTTGCGTAATAGATTGGGTGAAACAGTTTAGTACATTTTTGTCCCAATACTACACCTAATGCCATCCCACTCGCATCACACATCACTTAGAATGGTTCTAACCAATTGGGGCTGCTGATAACTGGTGTGGATATCAGTTTCTCTTTCAAACATTTAAATGCTGCCATACAAGCGTCATCAAAGTAGAATTTTACTTCCTTCTCTAAGAGTTTGCATAATGGTTGTGTAATCTTTGAAAAATCCTTAATGAATCACCGGTAGAAGCCTCCATGGCCCAAGAAACTACGAATCCCCTTTACTGAGATCGGCGGTGGTAGTTTCTCAATAATCTCAATTTTTCCTTTGTCAACTTCCAGCCCTTGTTGCGACACTTTATGCCCAAGAACAATGCCTTCTTTCACCATGAAATGGCATTTCTCCCAATTTAGGACTAGATTAATATCCACACACCTTTGGAGCACTCACTCTAAATGTGTCAAGCATTCTTCAAATGTGTTTTCCACGACTGAGAAATCATCCATGAAGACTTCCAGAGAGTTCTCAACCATATCCGCAAAGATGAACAACATGCATTGTTGAAAAGTTGTTGTTGCATTACAAAGTCCGAATAGCATCCTTTTGAATGCAATGGTCCCATAAGGGCATGTGAAAGTGGTTTTCTCTTGATCTTCTGGTGTGATAGATATCTGGTTGTATCCAGAGTATCCATCCAAAAAACAATACCACCCTCTCTCAGATAACCTGTCAAGCATCTAGTCCATGAAGGTCATTGGAAAATGGTCCTTTTCAGTACATGAATTAGCTTTCGATAATCCATGCTCAACCTCCATCATGTTACAGGTCTAGTCGGCACAAGCTCTCCTTTAGCATTTGGCACCACTATTATGCCACCCTTTTTTGGTACGCATTGCACTGGGCTGACCCATTTGATGTCTGAAATTGGATAGATTACTCTTGCATCAAGCCACATGATGATCTCCTTTTTTACTACCTCTTGTATCGGGGGGTTCAACCTTTGCTGATGCTCCAAACTAGGTTTGCATTCACTGTCCAGCCGAATCTTATGGGTGCAGGTACTGGGCGGGATGCCCACGATATCAGGTATGGTCCATGCAATCACTTTTATGTGCTTCTTCAGTACTTCAACATGCACTTTTACCTGCCCTTCCGTCAGATTTGTTGCAATAATCACTGGTAGAGTGTTGTTAGTTCTTAAGAAAACATACTTGAGATGGGATGGGAGTACTGTCAGTTCTAGAGTTGGCGGCTCTTCAATTGATGGCTTTGCAGGTGGGCTGCATCGGTTTTTTAGATCGATATCCAACTTAATTGGATTTCGTGCATATGCTCCTAACCCTGTTAGGGCTGCGATCATTTCATCATATTCCTGGATTTTCGAATCGTCTTGATTTGCAAGTATTGACTCAAGAAGCTCATTCTTGCGCAACATATGGCTCACACTTGCCACTTCCTCATCTATAAAATCTTCAGTAGACACTACATGGATATTACTTGGTTGCTTCATGGATTTGTAGATGTTGAAAGTTACCTCATCGTCATTCACACGGAATTTCAACTTGCCGCTTTCAACATCCACTAGTGCTCTGTCGGTTGCTAAGAATGGCCTTCCCAAAATAATGGGGACCTTAACATCAATGTCACAGTCTAAAATCACAAAGTTAGCTGGATATATGAACCGATCCACTTTGACCAAGATATCGTAGAGGATACCAACAGGATGCTTGATCGATCGATCTGACATGAGAAGTCCCATGGTAGTTACCTTTGGTTCTCCCAATCTAAGTTGCTTGTATATGGCATATGGCATCAGGTTGATTCTTTCTCCTAGGTCACATAAAGCCTTGGCAAATTAGAGCATTCCAATAGTACACGGGATGGTGAAAGCACCAGGGTCTTCTCTTTTAGTGATTAACTCTTTTGTCATGATCGCACTGGATCTATGAGGCACTTCAATAGTTTCATAATCCAAGATCCCCTTCTTGGTGACTAACACTTTCATGAATTTAGCATACCCTGGCATCTCCAGCAATGATTCTACCAAAGGAAGGTTGATGGACAGCTTCGTGAACACAGACAAGAATTTTTTAAACCTCTCATCTTCATTCTTCTCTTTCAAACGCTGGGTAAAAGGTGGAGGTATTTTGGGTAAGGGTTGTATTATTTTTGGAGTTTCATTGTGTTGATTCATTCCTTCTTGTGCTTTCTTGCCGATGTTTTGATGATCGGTAATTTTTGCTTCTTCCTCAACCTGATTTTCCTCACGTTCTTCTCCTTCACTACCTATCTCTACCTTCCCGCTATGGGTAATTACAGCCATCTCTTCTTCCTTATTTTCCTTTGGAATCTTGGTTGTTAGTTAAGCCGATAGGAGATTCAATTGACCTTCCAGCATGGCATTAGCATGAGAGTTCACCTTGCTATTTAGTGAAGAAAAATAATCTCTCATTCCCTTTAGCAAATCATCAGAATCTTCAACTTTCTCAAGATTTTTTGTCAGTAGATCATTCACCCTGGGGCTGCAGTCACTCCCCCTTGATGTCGGGCTGTCACTCAATTGAGTTTGGTATTCTTCTTGATCGTTATTCTCAGTCCACTCTTAGAAATATCGCCTATGTCCTTCACCTCTAGGGTGGTTCCAACCTTGATTTCCAACCCGCGGTTGATAGTATGGATGGAAACCCTCCTCATTCCTTCTGTGGTTCCGACCTTGATTCCCTCCCGATTTGAAGTTATCGAAAAAAGAACCCCCCTCTGCGCGAAACAATTCATAGCTGCCTTTCATGTGCTCTTGTAAATCTTCCATCTGAGACAACATCTTTTTGATGTTTTCATACCTCTCTTTTTGTTTATCAAGTTGCTCCTACGTCAGCCTGAAAAACAGAGGGGAGACTTGATCTTCTTTGGTGTACCAAGCTTGATTTACTCTCGCCATACCATATAGGAGAAATGAGGCCACCTCAAAGGGTTGTAGCATTATACCCCCTTAGACCAATTGATCAGCTATCCCTTTGTTAACTGAATCAAGACTTCGGTAAAAATATTGGAGTAGCAACTCACTTGGTAGCCCATGTGTTGGAAATTTTCGCAGAGACCTCTTATATCTAATCCACGACTCATGAATTGGTTCACTCGCTTTTTGTTTGAATTCTGAATGTCGTCCCTCGACTTCATCATTTTTAACGGGGGAAAGAATCAATTGTGGAAAGCAGTGACTAAACTTTCCATGATGTGATAAAACTTTTGGGAAGCTCAGACAACCACGTAGTGGCAGCTCCTGTTAGTGACAATGGGAATAAGCGAAGCCTGATGGCTTCTTCAACCAATTTTTGAATGACAAAGGAGCCCATATGTCCAAAAAGCTTTGGATATGTTCATGTGAGTCTTCATGTTCCAATCCTTCTTATAGGCCCCTTGAATGTATGAGGTGGAGTGTTGTGCTAGTGACTTCAAAATTTCCGTTTCCACCACCCTGCGGCAAGCAAATTGCACCTATCTCACCCAATGGAGTGGGGTCATAAACACTATTTGCATCGTCAATGTCATCTCGGTGCAAGTCAATATTCAATAGGTTGTTTGCGTGGCAACTGTCCCCCACGTCCTCAGACATAATTTCGGTTATCAAAACAAACAAGCAAAGCAAAGGTAAATATTAAGTTAGTAAAGCTAAAACTAAGAAAAACAGAAATTCTTGCCAATGATCCTTGGGATTAAATACAATCAAAAACTCAAAGAAAAACAAAGCTAAGAGTAAAGTTATTAATCTACCATTAATAAGATAGAAATTCTAGTGAACTAAAAATTCTCAAATAACACCACTCCCCGGCAGCGGCGCCATTTTGATGTTTATCGTGACCAACGACACTATCCTATAATATGAGTGTCTACGATCTTCGATAATATAGTAACCCAATCGAGGGTTGGGGTCGTGTCCCAAGGGAACGCTTTTGGGAATTGATAGAAAAATATAATTTACATTCTAACTAGTCGTAGCTAAAGATATTAACGAACAAAAACATAGTAAATAAAAGGGGGTGACATGATAGTGTCAAATATCAAATGAGGGTTTCGTAACAACTAATAAAGCAGTAAAATAAACACGAAAATCAAGTATGGGGAAAGGTTCTTGGGATGTGAGCGCAATACAGGTTGAGATAAATTGTTGGGTACATGCTTTCGATAGGAAATTTGTAAATGAATAGTGACTACGCTAAGCTTTAGATGGAAATAAGTTCCCTCTCGGGCAACTTATCCCGTTTCAAATATGTTCCTCTCAGACACCCATTTGACGCATGAAGACCAGCCTACGCCATACCCAACTCACTCTCTTGAGCTGAGTGTTAGTACATGGGACTAGGGCTCAACCTCTCGGGCTGAACCTAATGTCGACCCACTCCTTAGGCCATTAGTCTAGTGGATTTGGTTTCGTGACCTCCCTCTCGGGCAAGCCGAAAACACATGGGTGGCTTTGTATTTGCAACTACAAACCCTTTAGATTAAACCACAACCACTAGGTGAAAATCACCATTGAAATACATCTAACCTATCAGCAAGAATATCAACCCATATTTGCTAAATCACACCCCAAGAAAAGGGGTTTTTAGCCACACATCAAGAAATAAGAAATTATATCTAACATGATAAGGAAATCAACTGCATTAGAAATTATACTTTAAATTAAGCAAAGGAAAATGAATAGAGAAGACCCACTGCCAACTTGGGGAAGAAGAACTCCTTTCTTCTAGTCTCCACAAAACCCTCTCCAAACTTGAGAGAAAAATATCAGCTAGAATATGTCCTAAAGTGAAAATAATAATAATAATTGTTCCACACTCCAAAAATCTCTTAAGACTGCAATTCTAAATAGTATTTATAATTTTCACAAATTGTGCTGCGGAGGATTGCTCGACGACATTACTCAAGATTGTCGATGAACTCGGCGATCCGCCCATTCGTCAGCTCATCACCTTCAGTGTCTTGCCTTTAGCATCCTCGCATTCTGGATCATTAGGCGGTATAGTAGCTTTGCGGAACTGATCAGCGACTCACCGACTCACCGACTGCTGCTTTCCTCGCCTTTTGATCCACTTCCTACAGGGCTTCGCGTACTAGAAGGAAGGGTGGTTCATATCGTTTCGACGACTCGCCAAGTTAAAATTGGCGATCCGCAGGATTTCATTTCTTGTACTTTTCAGCCATATTTGCTCTGTTTTGCGCCCAAGTGTCAAGGCTTCCACTAAAACTTTAAATACCTGAAACTTCAGCATTTTAATCCGTTATTGAGATAAAACAAGCATTCAAAGACACTATTTCCATTAAAATAAAGCCCTAAATGAGTCCAATTTCTGGACTCATCAAATACTAACTATTAATGTTATGTGTGATTATAGACTAAATTTGAGGAGTATTAGCAGTATTGAAATTTGAAGTTCATGTGAAATCTTGTCACTATAATGTTTACTAGATTAAGTTTATTAAGTATTGTTTTACATGAAGTTATTAGGTTGTATATCATAAATTTTGATAAATTTTAAGGTTCACTCAATTTGATTGTCAGAAAAAGTAAGATCTTGTTATGTAGTTAGTTTGATATGTTTATTATTTTAAACTCTTTTTCTTATTATGTTCTCATTTTTATTAAGAGTTTTTATTACATTATCATTTAATTTTTGTTTTGTTTCTTGTGTATTAAGAACAAACATTCTCTCACCTTTTTGAATATTATTACCTGCACATCGAAATGGAATAAATTTTCTTGGAGTTAAACCATCACGATTGGAGAAGTCAACACCTGGAAAAAAACTAGAGTGGAATCATCACCTAGTGGAGGCTACGTACGTTTGGTTTATCATGAAATAGGACAACCTATAATTAACTTCTTATATGAAGCAAAAATATAGATTTATAAAAATAGATCAACATGTTAATAAGTTAGAGCATGTTTTGTATTGTTTTTTCGCATTTTTGATTGGGACCAATTGTTGTGGACCTTGAAAGGTGCCTAAAACCTTCCTTTCGTGGTAACTTAAATTCTTACCCGGCCTATGGTCCTGTAGACCCTTAAAATTAAACGTATTTGTTAGTTTTGTGTACAATAGTTTCGTAACACGCTTTTATTTCTTTAGGTGGGGACTTTTCTCTTTTTTTAAACTTGAAAAATAATTGTCACGTTATTATCTTTGTCTTCGAAAATGGGGTGTGACAATTGTCATGATGGACCCCACCTGCACAAACAAGTTCTCTTTGTTGTGTTACATAGAGGCGTGGATTTGATTTTTTATATGTTATGTTGTGTTATTTGATTTTTTGTTTTAAAAATGTATAATCAATTCAAACAAAAAAAAATTGGTTTGGTTTGGTATTTCTCTTTTCAGTTTTTTTCTGTTAGGTTATCTCATTAATTAATAACATAATCAAAATTATAGAATTATACTTGCAAGTTGAATAGATACATATATACGTTAGTTTTTTTTACACGTACGTTGCCCTTGATTACCAATTCCAAAAATATATGCTATAGTAAATAGTATTGCTTATTAAAGCGATGATTTGAATAATAAGCCGAGCAAAAAATAATATTACAGATTTTTTTGCGACTGTTCAATGTGGATAGTCATATATATATCTTATTCACGCAAATATGTAAAGATGGTCAGTGAAAAAATCTATTAGTTAAATGCAATAATGTATATATATATATTTCAATATGCTGAGGTTCATTAATGTAGTTAGTCTTATATCACTAATATTACGTTATAGACATTATTTATTTTTTAATTGTTTGCCATCTAACAGGATGTGCTTTGCATGTGTATTCCATGTTAAATTATTTAGACGTCATATGAACATGTCAAGAAAACAACTACATTTTATATATTCACATATTTTAACATTTGTTGTGAGAATTTTTTTATTAAAAAGAAATCGGACTATTTAAAAATAATATATTTTGAAGTTAGAAGATCTTGTTAATTTGATAATACATTTGTTACATATACAATACTTTAATTTAAATACAAATACCCACCCAAATATAAATATATATTTGTATTAATGAAAATATTTACCCCAAAAAAATTTCTATTAAATAAATAATAAAAATTAAACTAATACAAACTCCGAATGGCATTATTACAAGTCATATGAACTTTTCTTCGTCAAAATACTGAAATATTCAAAAATAGTAAATAAGTAAAATAAAACGGCATTGTTATATAGTAATAACTCTTTTGAAGCAAACTTCTTGATAGTCTAAATCACATAAGTAGCATTGATAAATAAAGTCATTCTTTTGTATTGAGCATAAAAAACAAATCATGATAATTATCTAAATTTTGGAAAAAGGGTATTCAAAAGCATATATCCATATCACTAGACAAATTGTTACCAAAAACAAATGAATTTAGACTATCATGTTAAATTTGTATATTGGAACATTACATACTAATGTATATATTATAGGAAAAATAATTATTATATCACCAAAATTATTTTTCTGAAGTACTCGAGGTTATGTAATATACTCTCTTAGGATAGAATGACTCACTTCATCAGAATAGTGGTACCTCATATTACGCTAAACTTCGAACTCACTCAACGACAAAAATGATACAATAAATTTAAAATGCAAGAAGAAGAAGAGTAGAAGATTAAAAAACATATTGGTGGAAAGTTGAGAGGAAGCCCTTTTATTTATAGTCAACAAAGGGTAGTATGTACTAATATTTTTTGTGTCTTATCTGAAATGTCATGACTTTTCCGAAAAGTCAGAACCCTTTGAACAAGTCACAACTTATTGAAAAAGTCACAACTTATTTAAATTAAGTAAAGGAAAATGAATAGAGAAGACCCACTTCCAACTTGGGGAAGAAGAACTCCTTTCTTCAAGTCTCCACAAAACCCTCTCCAAACTTGAGAGAAAAATATCAGCTAGAATATGTTCTAAAGTGAAAATAATAATATTATTTGTTCCACACTCGAAAAATCTCTTAAGACTACAATTCTAAATAGTATTTATAGTTTTCACAAATTGTGCTACGGAGGATTGTTCGGCGACATTAGTCGAGATCGCCGATGAACTCGGCGATTCGCCCTTTGGTGAGCTCATCACCTTCAGTGTATTGCCTTTAGCATACTCGCATTCTGGATCATTGGGCGGTACAGTACTCCTTTGCGGAACTGATCGGCGACTCGCCGACTGCTCCTTTCCTCGCCTTTTGATCCACTTCCTTCAAGGCTTCACGTACGGGAAGGAAGGGCGGTTCATGTCGTTTCGGCGACTCACCAATTATAAATCGGCGATCCGCAGGATTTCATTTCTTGTTCCTTTCATTCCTATTTGCTCCGTTTTGCGCCTAAGTGTCCATGCTTCCACTAAAACTTCAGCATTTTAATCAGATATTGAGATAAAACAAGCATTCAAGGACACTATTTTCATTAAAATAAATCCCTAAATGAGTCCAATTTGTGGACTCATCAAATACTAACTATTAATGTTATATGTGATTATAGACTAAATTTGAGGAGTATTAGCAGTATTGAAATTTGAAGTTCATGTGAAATCTTGTCACTATAATGTTTACTAGATTTAGTTTATTAAGTATTATTTTACATGAAGTTATTAGGTTGTATATCATAAATTTGGATAAAAGTTAAGGTTCACTCAATTTGATGGTCAGAAAAAGTAAGATGAGATACAAATTTATTTTGGATCTTCTTATGTAGTTAGTTTGATATGTTTACTATTTTAAACTCTTTTTCTTTTTATGTTCTCATTTTTATTAAGAGTCTTTATTACATTATCATTTAATTTTTGTTTTATTTCTTGAGTCTTAAGAACAAACATTATCTCACCTTTTGAATATTATTACCTGCACATCGAAATGGAATAAATTTTCTTGGAGTTAAACCATCACGAATGGAGAAGTCAACGCCTGGAAAAAAAACTAGAGTGGAATTATCACCTAGTGGAGGCTACGTACGTTTGGTTTATCAAGAAATAGGACATCCTATAATTAACTTCTTATATGAAGCGAACATATAGATTTATAAAAATAGATCAACATGTTAATCAGTTAGAGCATGTTTTGTATTGTTGTTTCGTATTTTTGATTGGGACCCATTGTTGTGGACTTTGAAAAGTGCCTAAAACCTTCCTTTCCTGGTAACTTCAATTCATACCTGGCCTATCGTCATTGAATTGACCCAAAAAGTTCTTAAAAATGTGCTTCGGAAGTTACCGGAAACTTGTTTTAGCTATATATAAAAAAATCCGTTTCGTTTTTCGAAAATCCGACTTCATATTCTTGTTTAGGGGGTCAAATTGAGTGGGAAATGGGTCTAACCCAAATTTTAGAGCAACCGTATCAAAATCCGAAATTTCCAAGTGAAGCCTTTTTCGAGGGTCTACTTTGGAGGGTCATATCTCCTAGCACACAAATTATTTGGTTTATATCTCACCACCTAGGATGCTTGGGGTGTGACCAACATCAACCATGTGAGAGGTTTATATCTCACCACCTAGGATGCTTGGGGTGTGACCAACATCAACCATGTGAGAGGTTTATATCTCACCACCTAGGATGCTTGGGGTGTGACCAACATCAACCATGTGAGAGGTTTATATCTCACCACCTAGGATGCTTGGGGTGTGACCAACATCAACCATGTGAGAGGTTTATATCTCACCACCTAGGATGCTTGGGGTGTGACCAACATCAACCATGTGAGAGGTTTATATCTCACCACCTAGGATGCTTGGGGTGTGACCAACATCAACCATGTGAGAGGTTTATATCTCACCACCTAGGATGCTTGGGGTGTGACCAACATCAACCATGTGAGAGGTTTATATCTCACCACCTAGGATGCTTGGGGTGTGACCAACATCAACCATGTGAGAGGTTTATATCTCACCACCTAGGATGCTTGGGGTGTGACCAACATCAACCATGTGAGAGGTTTATATCTCACCACCTAGGATGCTTGGGGTGTGACCAACATCAACCATGTGAGAGGTTTATATCTCACCACCTAGGATGCTTGGGGTGTGACCAACATCAACCATGTGAGAGGTTTATATCTCACCACCTAGGATGCTTGGGGTGTGACCAACATCAACCATGTGAGAGGTTTATATCTCACCACCTAGGATGCTTGGGGTGTGACCAACATCAACCATGTGAGAGGTTTATATCTCACCACCTAGGATGCTTGGGGTGTGACCAACATCAACCATGTGAGGGGTTTATACCTTGCCACCAGGGTGTCCGGGTGTGAACGGCATCCCCCATCCTAAGTTGGGGTTATAGATTGGTTGGATCATGCATACACATATGATATCTACTATTAGTATAGAGTTACTTAAACATGTTTTGTCTTCACTTTGATCATGCATCCTCATATTGTTATTCATAATGCCTATGAAACTATTTCTTGTATTTCGATTGTGTCCTTGTTTATTGTTGTGTTGCACCCCGCATACTTAGTACATTCCAAGTACTAACGCGTATTTTGCCTACATGATGTCCCCATGTAGGGATCGGAGCTACTCTTGATCCTTCTCTTCGTTCACGTGGCTAGTACGGTGCTTATCCGAGTTGTTGGTGAGTCCTCAATGATTCGAGGGCTATGTTATGTTTCCTACTCCTATGTTTTGAGACTTTAGCTTGCAATTGTATTTTGACTATGAGGGGAGCCGGTAGAATGTCATGGCCCCGTCCCATCTATGTATGTATAGGTGTGCGTTGGACAAGTATTTTGTAAATGAGCTTGACTCTTGTTCTATGATGTCATTTTGAAATGGTTTGCCCTTAGTCCCTATTTCCCGATAATTAATGTTGAATGTACTTCCGCGTCCGATGAAGTGTGATGACAAGTTTGAGAGGCTTGTTCGGGGTTCCTTCGGGTTCCTCATTCGCAATGTCACGTCTAGGCCCTAGGCTTGGGTCCTGACAGTCATGTAGACCCTTAAAATTAAATTTATTTGTTAGTTCTGTGTAGAATAGTTTCGTAACACGCTTTCATTTCTTTAGGTGGGGCCTTTTCTCTTTTTTTAAACTTGAAAAATAATTGTCACGTTATTATCTTTGTCTTCGAAAATGGGGTGTGACAATTGGCATGCAGGACCCCACCTGCACAACAAGTTCTCTTTGTTGTGTTAGATAGAGGTCTGAATTTTATTTTTTATATTTTATTTTGTGTTATTTGATTTTTTGTTTTAAAAAAGTATAATCAATTCAAACCAAAAAAAATTGGTTTGGTTTGGTATTTCTCTTTTCAGTTTTTATCTGTTAGGTTATCTCATTATTTAATAACATAATCAAAATTATAGAATTATACTTGCAAGTTGAATATATACATATATACGCTAGTTTTTTGACACGTACGTTGCTCGTGATTATCAATTCCTAAAATATATGTTATAGTAAATAGTATTGCTTCTTAAAGCGAAGATTTGAATAATAAGTTGAGGAAAAAATAATATTACAGATTTTTTTGCAAATGTTCAATGTGGATCGTCATATATATATCTTATTCACGCAAATATGTAAAGACGGTCAGTGAAAAATTCTATTAGTTAAATGCAATAATGTATATATTTATTTCAAAACACTGAGGTTCAATAATGTAGTTAGTCTTATATCACTAATATTACGTTATAAACATTATTTATTTTTTAATTGTTTGCCATCTAACAGGATGTGCTTTGCATGTGTATTCCATGTTAAATTATTTAGACGTCATATGAACATGTGAAGAAAACAACTACATTTTATATATTCACATATTTTTACATTTGTTGTGAAATTTTTTTTATTAAAAAGAACTCAGACTATTTAAAAATAATATATTTTGAAGTTAGAAGATCTTGTTAATTTGATTATACATTTGTTACATATACAATACTTTAATTTAAATACAAATACCTACTCAAATATAAATATATATTTGCATTAATGAAAATATTTACCCCAAAAAAAATTCTACTAAATAAATAATAAAATTAAACTAATACAAACTCCGATTGGCGTTATTACAAGTTATATGAACTTTTCTTCGCCAAAATACTGAAATATTCAAAAATAGTACATAAGTAAAATAAAATGGCAATGTTATATAGTAATAACTATTTTGAAGCAAACTTCTTGAGAGTTTAAATCACATAAGTAGCATTGATAAATAAAGTCATTCTTTTGTATTAAGCATAAAAAACAAATCATGATAATTATCTAAATTTTGGAAAAGGATATTCAAAAGCATATATCCACATCAATGGAAAAATTGTTACCAAAAACAAATGAATTTAGACTATCATGTTAAATTTGTATATTTGAACATTACAAACTAAT
The DNA here is from genome assembly GCF_000226075.1 of Solanum tuberosum. NCBI lineage: Eukaryota > Viridiplantae > Streptophyta > Magnoliopsida > Solanales > Solanaceae > Solanum > Solanum tuberosum. The sequence goes on from NW_006239068.1 coordinate 1,329,294, forward strand.
GTATATATTATGGGAAAAATAATTATTATATCACCAAAATTATTTTTCTGAAGTACTCGAGGTTATGTAATATACCCTCTTAGGATAGAATGACTTACTTCATCAGAATAGTGGTACCTCATATTCCGCTAAACTTCGAACTCACTCAACGAAAAAAATCATACAAAATAATTAAAATGCAAGAAGAAGAAGAGTGGAAGATTAAAAAAAATATTAGTGGAAAGTTGAGAGGAAGCCCTTTTATTAATAGTCAACAAACGGTAGTATGAAAAAATATTTTTTGTGTCTTACCTGAAAAGTCATGACTTTTCCGAGAAGTTAGAACACTTTGAAAAAATCACAACTTATTGAGCAAGTCACAACTCTTTGAAAAAGTCACAACTTATTTAAATTAAACAAAGGAAAATGAATAGAGAAGACCCACTTCCAACATGGGGAAGAAGAACTCCTTTCTTCAAGTCTCCACAAAACCCTCTCAAAACTTGAGAGAAAAATATCAGCTAGATTATGTTCTAAAGTGAAAATAATAATAATAATTGTTCAACACTCCAAAAATCTCTTAAGACTACAATTCTAAATAGTATTTATAGTTTTCACAAATTGTGCTGCGGAGGATTGTTCGGCGACATTAGTCGAGATCGCCGATGAATTCGGCGATCCGCCCTTTGGTGAGCTCATCACTTTCAATGTCTTGCCTTTAGCATCCTCGCATTCTGGATCATTGGGAGGTACGGTACTGCTTTGCGGAACTGATCGGCGACTCGCCGACTGCTCCTTTCCTCGCCTTTTGATCCACTTCCTTCAAGGCTTCGCGTACTGGAAGGAAGGCCGGTTCATGTTGTTTCGGTGACTTGTCAAGTTAAAATCAGCGATCCGCAGGATTTCGTTTCTTGTTCTTTTCAGCCCTATTTACTCCGTTTTGCGCCTAAGTGTCCATGCTTCCACTAAAACTTTAAATAACTGAAACTTCAGCATTTTAATCAAGTATTGAGATAAAACAGGCATTCAAAGACTCTATTTCCATTAAAATAAAGCCCTAAATGAGTCCAATTTCTGGACTCTTCAAACACTAACTACTAATGTTATATGTGATTATAGACTAAATTTGAGGAGTATTAGCAGTATTGAAATTTGAAGTTCATGTGAAATCTTGTCACTATAATGTTTACTAGATTTAGTTTATTAAGTATTGTTTTACATGGAGTTATTAGGTTGTATATCATAAATTTTGATAAATTCTAAGGTTCACTCAATTTGATGGTAAGAAAAAGTAAGATGAGATACAAATATATTTTGGATCTTCTTATGTAGTTAGTTTGATATGTTTACTATTTTAATCTCTTTTTCTTATTATGTTCTCGTTTTTATTAAGAGTCTTTATTACATTATCATTTAATTTTTGTTTTATTTCTTGTGTCATAAGAACAAACATATTCAAAAGCATATATCCACATCACTGGAAAAATTGTAACAAAAAACAAATGAATTTAGATTATCATGTTAAATTCATATATTGGAACATTACATACTAATGTATATATTATGGGAAAAATAAATATTATGTCACCAAAATTATTTTTCTGAAGTACTCGAGGTTATGTAATATACCCTCTTAGGATAGAATGACTTACTTCATCAGAATAGTGGTACCTCATATTTTGCTAAACTTCGAACTCACTCAACGACAATAGATCATAAAAAAAAATGCAAGAAAAAGAAGAGTAGAAGATTAAAAAAAATATTGGTGGAAACTTGAGAGGAAGCCCTTTTATTTATATTCAACAAAGGGTAGTATGAACAATTTTTTTTTGTGTCTTATCAGAAAATTCATGACTTTTCCGAGAAGTCAAAACCCTTTGAAAAAGTCAGAACTTATTGAAAAAGTCACAACTCTTTGAAAAAGTCACAACTTATTTAAAAATCACAACCCTTTGAAACAGTCACCACTCATCGAAAAATCACAATCCTTTAAAAAAAGTCTGAACATATTGGAAAAGTAACAACTTATTGAAAAAGTCACAACCTAAATTAGGGATATTATAGTAAATTAACATTCAAGTTAGGAAGGCATGCTTTTAAGGTAATGTATATATATATATATATATATATGTGTGTGTGTGTGTGTATGTAACACCCCTAATCAGAAAGAGGGAATGATAGTAGATTTCAGCACTTCCAGGTGCCATCCACGGTTCCAACCACGGCCTGTGGGTTGAACCACGAATCCTAGGTGGGTCCATGGATTGGCCAATTAAAAATGCTCACGGTGGGAACCACGATTAGACCTACAGACCACCGGCGGGTCCACGGTTCGTGGTCTAGGGGTCCATAGATTGGCTAAAGTTCGTAGATTGTCCAAAAGTCTCTGCCCACCATCCACGGTCTACCAAGATGGGGTGTGGGTCAGACCATGGTCTGTCGGCTAGGTCCATCAGTTGGTAGGTCAATGACTGATGAATGTTAGTTTAGAGGTAGTTGGATCTTTTCCTAATTAATTAGTTCCTATACTACGTCGTTTTACCCTTCACTAAGACCCCTATATAAGGTTTTTCAACCCCAAAATTAACCCATTCACTTCATTCTTTTACACTCAGCTCGAGAGAGTGAATGGACTTAATCGTAGGTTGTTCTTCTTTGCGTGCTTGTTGGTGTTCGAGAGAAACCAACTTGATTCGGGGTAAATTGTTCGAGAGAAAGTTTATGTCAACTAATGTCTAACTTATTTACAGTTATTTACTAACAGTTACAATAACCCATTTGTCTACCTTAGCCTATAATCTAATTACATCCCAAAAACCTGTCTCAATATTGTTATTTTTGTGTTATTTGTTGTTGTTGTAGCTGGTAGTTCAAATTAAACCCCTTTTATTTGACATTCCTGTCAAACCTGATTTACATTTCGTTGGGTTGTTGATTAGTCCACGATTTGGACTCTTTTTGGGCTTTATTTTGATAGATTTAGTATCCTCATATGCATATTTTTTTGTCAATAACTGATGAAAATCCTTGAATTTCAGGTATTTGGACTTTGAGACTAAGCATGGACACTATTAAGTAGAAAGAAACAAGACAGCTGAAAAGAACAAAGAAAAGACAGCTTGAGGATTGCCTAAACCATTAGGCGAGTCGCTGAATGGCTATGGTCTCGCCTAATGTTTCACTGTGCCAAGCTCTGAAGGAGAAAATCGAGTTGGCGATATAAAGGAGCAGTCAGTGAGTCACTGAATGATTCCATGATGCAGTACTTCATCCCCTAATATTACAGAACTTGAAGTTGTTGAAGGACAATGCAGAAAGGCGATGAACTAGGCCAAAGGGCGGATCACCAAGTGGATCAGTGATCTCGAGTAACTGCATCGAGTGATCCTTCACAATACACTTTTTCACAACTATAAATACCTGTTTGAATTTTAAGTTTAGTATCTAGTTTTACATCTGAGAAACCAATTTTTAGAATTACTCAGTTTTAGAACTTACTCTTTGGAGACAATTTTCCTTAGCTTTGAAGAGTTGAAGATTTCCATTTTCTAAGAAATTGGAAGTGGGTATTGAAGATTCTTCATCCTTGACGTGTGTCAAGACAATATTTATCATACCCATTTGATGGAAACATTTTTCGGTATCAATTTCTATCTCTTTACTATGTCTAGCTAAAACCCCAATTCTTGGGGTGTGATTTTGTGAATATGGGTTGAATTTACTGCTGGGTATTGCTAATTGATTGTTTATTCGCTGTTTAGAGGTGATTTCGTTCAGTAGTTGTGTTTGAATTTAATGGGGTTGTAGTTGCAAATACAATTTTATCTGTGTGTTTTTAACTAGCTTGAGAGAGAAGTTTTAAAACTAAAAGTACTGAATCGATAGTCTGTGGTTATTGGGTTGTCGTGGGTTCAGCTCGAG
>NW_006239068.1:1333303-1336573 GCF_000226075.1 Solanum tuberosum
CTGTTGGGTATTGCTTATAGATAGTTATTTTGTTGTTTAAAGGTGATTTCGTTCAGTAGTTGTGTTTAAATTTAATGGGGTTGTAGTTGCAAATACAATTTTATCTGTGTGTTTTTAACTAGCTTGAGAGAGAAGTTTTAAAACTAAAAGTACTGAATCGATAGTCTGTGGTTATTGGGTTGTCGTGGGTTCAGTTCGAGAGAGTATATGGACTAAGGCGAAGGTTGTACTTCATTTCTGCTTATCATTGTTCGAGAGAAACCGATTTGATTCGGGGTAAATTGTTTGAGAGAATATTTACCCTACTAAAGTCTAGCCTAGTTACCAATTTGCACCAAGTTACTATCACTAGCATTTACCCGGTTGTGCATTTTAGCCCATATTCCTATCACATCCCAAGAATCCCGTCTCGATATTTGCATTTTCATTTTAGTTGTCATTTTAGTTGATACTTGCTTACAAAAATCCCTTTGATAATTGACATTTGTGTCACCCTTTAATTTATCATGTTTTTCTTCGTAAATGTCTTTAACTATGATTAACTTAAACATATTTTTGCTTTTCTATTGATTCTCAATTACAAACAGCTCCCTTGGGACTCGACCCCAACTCACTAGTTAGGTTATATTACTACTGAATTACCGTGGATGCTTAGTATTGGATGAAGCACCCGTATACGTCAAATCAAACTGGCGCCGCTGCCGGGGAGTGGTGGTACTTCAAATTTTTTAGTTAAGTTGGATTTTGTTCTTATTAGTTATAGTTCTACTTACTTAATTTGTAGCTTTGCTTTACTTGTTTGTGTATTTAAAACAAGAAAAATGAGTGTAATTAAGGATTGTGAACAAATGGATCACCTTTCGATAGAAGTGATGAAGTTCAGGGATAACATTCTGACCTTCAAGCAGCTAGAAGGGGAGCTTTTTCACGCGCCGTGGCTAAGGTTTAAAGCACTTTTGATACAATGCCCAACTTATGATATTCCTGATCTAGTTCTACTGGAATGCTAGTATAGGACTCTGAATTTCGGGAGAAAAGGATTTATTGATCAACTAATCTTGGATGGACTTATGAGTCACTCCTATGAGACCGCAGCCAAACTTCTTGATCTTCTGGCCAACACCAACAACGAAACTGAGAAGGACCAACACTTGGTTATTTTGCTGGATCAGATAGATACCTTGGCCCAAAAGGTAGAGAAACTGGAGGTGTTGTCCAACAAAAACGGCAGATACATACCTCCTCATGAGTGGAGAAAATCTACGGACAATGAGAGTAGGCATATCAAGGATGCACTGTTAATCATTCTCCAAAAGCTCAATGAGCAAGATAGAGTGCTAGAGGAGATGAGGGAAAACGTTGAAGTACTAAATCAGATGATTGGCTCTCGCTGTAGATCTATCAAGCTAATTGAAAACCTAATGAGTCATCTATTGCCTCAGTTCCACCCAAACGAACAATTGGGGTTACCTAGTCGCACTAGGGAGAACGCCAATAATGGAGCTTGAGTAAGGACTTGCGTCGTTCCACAACATTAACTAAGGCGCTTCTTGGGAGGCAACCCAAGGTTTTATCGTTTTAAATTATTAGTTTAGAAATAATGGTGGGTTGATTGTGCAGGTTGAAGTGTGGAAAGTGGTTAAAAATTGCAGGTTGGCGAGCTAAAAGTTCCAGACGGCACATTGCCGAAGAGGTCAGCAGGCCCGGCCTAATCCACCATTTGACACAAGACATCTTCAAAATGGAGTCTACAAAACTCGGTGAGCCAAGGATATTATTAGTGAATCACCGACCAGGTCGGTGATCCCAACGTAGACCATCGTTTTGACCTCCACATTAACTGGAGGTCTTGTGAACTCAGCGACTGGTTCAGTGAACGTGGCTAACATCACCGTATGGGTGAAACTGGATGGTTTTAAAAGCCAATGGTTTCAATGTTTTAAAATCTTCACTTTCCCTCGCTTTCAAACTTCGCAAACTCGCACCTAGTTATTATTTTCAATATTTTTTCCTTCCATAAGTATTTTGGTAATTGATTGGTGCTCAGACTTTGGATTACATTGCCGCCTAGCATTTCAAAGTACTTTAATCGGCATAAAAGGTCAGTTTTCCAATCCCCGAGTTTTTTTTATTGAATTTGTACTCATTTGCAATGATCTTATTGTATTGTCATGAGCTGGGCCTCTCTAATAGGATTAGATTGCTTAACTGACTGATTTGAATTATTAATTCTGTATGTAATGCTTATAATGTCAATTTCCCTTGTTCTATTACGTTGAAATTGGTTAAATTTCGTGGGGTTGTGCTTGCATGTAGGTTAGATTGGTTGGGTGAAGTCTGAGTAGCCGGTATTTGTGTGAAATAACCTAAATTGCACATTCATAAAGTGGGTGACACCATTCTTACGGGAAAAAGTTGTCAAATGGCCAAATTTGGCAAAACCGGGAGAACTCTGAATATCCCGTGGTGATGGGTGTTATGGGTCTTGCTTTAATTTGACTAGTGCATGTTTTAATTTTCTTTACGGGGGTTGCGCGGTTGAATTCGAGAACTGGGGTTAAAAGTAGGAATGTTGGGTCATTTGGCGAGCTGGGTCGACCTCACCAAACCACTCGGCGGTTTGTGGAAGTTCCCCATCTCACTTTTAATTTCTTGTCGAATGTGTTTTTGGCTTCTGTAACTTTCGGAGAGAAGCCTGTGATCGCCGAAAGCATTCGTCGACTCGTCGAAAGTCTTTTTGATAGCCCTTTTTCTGCATCCCAGACTCTATTTTGCACTGTAACTTTCGGCGGGATAACCATAGTGCGCCGAAAGTAGTCGGAGAATCGCCGAAAGGACCCTCCCATAACCAATTTTCTAAGATATTTGAGCCAATCCATTCGGCGATCCCGATCAAGCTCTCCAAAGAGATTTAGCGACACGCCCACTGAATCAGCGAGTCTGTCTGCAGCTGTTATACATGTGCCTTAATTAAGTTATTCCTAACTCTTTCTGAATAATTTGCAGGTATGGTGAGGACAAACATAGAAGAGCAACCCCAGAACAGAGCACGGAGTATCACTCTAAATGGAGAAGGTTCAAATCCTCCAAAGAAGGGAAGGCAAGAGCTTCCACTGGGAGACTGTCACGACCCAAGCCTAGGGCCTAGACGTGACCGGCGAATGGGGAACCCGAAGGAACCCCAAACAAGCCTCATAGCGTATCATTACACATCCTTGGTCGCGGAAGCAAATAAAATGACCATAAGCGATAAGCATAATTAAGGGGGGG
>NW_006239068.1:1337982-1351285 GCF_000226075.1 Solanum tuberosum
GGATTTTGATACGGTTGCTCTAAAATTCGGGTTAGACCCATTTCCCACTCAATTTGACCCCCTGAATAAGAATATGAAGTCGAATTTCCGAAATCATGCACGGATTTTGAGATATATGGAAATTACAATTATAGGTGTTTCCGAAGCACATTTTCGGGCATTTTTGGGGTCGTTTCAATATCTCCCCCTTGGGAACATTCGTCCCCGAATGTTAAAGAAACGTACATGAGGGACACAAACATGGCAATATCAGCCCACATAAGGATGCAACAATGCACTTACACCTTATTTCAAAAAACCTCAACATAATTGTAAAACCACAATGAACCAATTGTCAACTTAAACATGAATGTATGCAATGACATTATCATGTTTAGTTATGTTCAAGGAGGAACTACCTTCTCCTAGTCATAACACACCAACATCAACATTTCTCATGTTCATAGGAGGAACTACCTTCTCCTAGTCATAACACACCAACATCAACATTTCTCATGTTCATAGGAGGAACTACCTTCTCCTAGTCATAACACACCAACATCAACATTTCTCATGTTCATAGGAGGAACTACCTTCTCCTAGTCATAACACACCAACATCAACATTTCTCATGTTCATAGGAGGAACTACCTTCTCCTAGTCATAACACACCAACATCAACATTTCTCATGTTCATAGGAGGAACTACCTTCTCCTAGTCATAACACACCAACATCAACATTTCTCATGTTCATAGGAGGAACTACCTTCTCCTAGTCATAACACACCAACATCAACATTTCTCATGTTCATAGGAGGAACTACCTTCTCCTAGTCATAACACACCAACATCAACATTTCTCATGTTCATAGGAGGAACTACCTTCTCCTAGTCATTACATAGTCCATACATCATTAAGCACATATGCAAGTTTCCATGTTCAATAGCACTCTTTCAAGGAGGAACTTCTCAACTCCTTACTAAGACATGCTCATACCTCATTTTCATGAAGTACAATAGATCACTTATAACCAATGCACTAAAATATGAGGGAAACAACTCATACAACTCATCTTTCTTCAAAAACACAAGTTTTTATGGAAATGCGCAAACCTCATTAATTCACATAAACATGGGAGGAACTACCTCCTCTACTCTTTAGGAAAGTTTCCACCACATAAGGAGCTAACATTCCATTTCATAAGAACACATTCAAGCATGTTCATTTAATTCACATCATCAAGTCAAGTATGCCATATTACACACAATGCACAACTTAGGAAAAAAAAATCTCCATTTAAAACACACATCATACAACATGAGAGAATAGGACTACCTCTACGAACTCAATATGCATGCAACTTAGACATATTCCATTTCATTGGAGGAATTTCCTCCTCCAACTCAAATCATGCTTATCATATGATCTTAGGCCAATTATGCAATTACTTCTTAAAAGCACATTTAAACCATTCACCTCATGAATCACATAGGTTACTTACTCTAATTGCCTATCAACATGAGGGGCATGAAACATGAAAACTCATTTTTATCTCAAAACATGAATTCTCAAAAACATACCTTTCATAAGGAAATCATCAGAATATAAAAATCACACATGACTTCTAAAACATAACATAGGCCCATCTAGGAACTCTTGGTCTCAAGCTAGAATAGGAATGGAAGAAAGAGATGAGGATGTCGGGATTTCAACAAATCATGCTTTTTAAGCACACCATCCCCTCCTTAGGAGGAAGCCCTCACTACAACCCTCAAGAAAACTTTTTCCAAGCACTCCTAAAGACATAACCAAACTCACATCTTGCCATTTTTGCAAAAGTCTATGGTCCTCAACATCTAGCCATACCACCCTTATATGACACAATCAAACACCAAATCCATAATAGGAAGAAATTGTACCCAAGTGTCATCCTACTCAACAAGGTGATAACTAGTACACACTCAAGGGCCCCATATTCTTCTAACCATCCGAGCCCTATCATCAATAAAAACACACCAAGTATGCAACCCATCCATACTAAGAGTCACATCAAGGCTTAACATGCCAAGTTTCACTAAGTCAACAAGAGTATTCCTAGGGGAACAAGGTAAGGGATATTCTTCACAAACCTCTTTTTTTTTTCTAACTTTAAACCATTAACCGGGGTAAAATCCGAAAAAGGTTCTATTAACTCATCCGGAGAACTCTAAGCCTCATAGCCTCATAAGGCATCATACAAGATAAGGTAGTACCGGAAATCAACATAGCACTTACTCTCATATGAAATTACCACATACCGGTACCTTCATCCCAAAAATTCTTCCAAGTCAACCCTAGTAGCATCCTTTTCTAAGGCCGTCACTAGGATATCACTCAAGATCTCATATGAATCTACCACTCCGGGTCTAGATTGCTCCAATTCACTAAACCACATAAGGTGAGAATTCAAGCAAACCTATCTCATAACATCAAGGACACTCAATAACCTTACCATCTAAGCACATTATCCCGCATTGGGGTAAGCCTAAACTATCTCATTACACAACATGATTCTCAAACCAATGAGGATCTCTCTCCTACCCTCTTTTAAAGGAGCTTAATCACTCAACATCTCTAGGTACCACTTAAGAATCACTATTCGTCAAAATCCAACACATCATAAAACTCATAAGGACTAAGTTGAGTTATACTAATCACTCACATATGGCCATAACTAAACCCATGAATATTAAGGACGACACAAAAAAAAATTCGTGATATTCTCTTTATCAAGTCACGAAAGACAAGTATTACTAAGATTACTCCTACAAGGTTCATCACCTTAGATAACTCCTTTATAGACTCTAGAGGATCTTCCTCTACTTCTGGCCCATGGAATTTCCGCAGTTCAATAAAACATAAAACACATACCGGAACCCTTAAGATCCACTACCACTCACTCTTTGAGACTTACGGGTAGACATCTAGAAACTCATTAACAACCGGAATAGACTCAATAGGAGGGACTTTAGACTCCACATCATTGACTCTCACAATATGGTACAAGCACCCTTTGGAAATCAACCTATGGGCTTTAATGCAAGAAATGAATTTCCCCTTCACCACAACATCCCGGCTCTCCCACTCAAGGACGGGTTCATTAGGAAATCGGAACTTGACTTTACGAGTCCTACAATCAATAGAAGCATAATATGCATGCAACCAATCCATCCCAAGAATAACATCAAAATCCACCATGTTCAACTCAACAAGATCGCAAGGCAACAACTTATTCAATATGCAAACCGGACAATTTCTATACACTTTTCTAGCAACAATAGAGACACCAATGGGAGTAGATATTTCATATGACTCATGCAACAATTCCGACTTGACATGAAATTTTCTAGCAACTAAGGGGGTAACAAAGGAAAGGGTGGCACCCGGATCAATCAAAGTATAAACATCAAGATCAATCTTAAAATACAACAACTAACCCTTTGAAGTTGGTCAACACTTATACTTCTTATTCTTCACCTTAACTAGATGGTACATGCAACCCTCAAAGTCAACTTCAAAACACAACATAATCCCAACCTAGGGCATATAATTTCTTTTCCCATCTCCACTCTCGGATAGGCTCCTTTGGGAATCAACAATTTGACCATACGGGTTCTACCATCAACTAAACATAACCTCACAATTACCTTGCTAGGTAGGCACACTATCTCCCCCTTTGGAGTAAGCCTACACAAGTTCTTCTAACCAACACAGACAATTATGAAGCATTAATCACACAAAATACAACTTCACAATCTATTCAAAGCTCACAAGTCACATAGCCATAATTGGCATTACAACCACTCGCTCCTTCTAGCAAGAACCCTTCAAGTGGTCCAACTTTAAACACCATAGGACAAGGAATAAGAGAGAGAGCTTATAGATCTATGGCACGACTTAGAGAATGAAGAAGTGAAACATTTCCTAAAACGTCTCATAGCCTCCTACTCATAGTTGTGGTGCACAACACAACCATGAATCGGACTCTAATCAACGCGGTGTGTTGGACTCCGAGGATCTATCAACGTAGTGCTCTGATACCAAGTTTGTCACGACCCAAGCCTAGGGCCTAGACGTGACCGGCGAATGGGGAACCCGAAGGAACCCCAAACAAGCCTCATAGCGTATCATTACACATCCTTGGTCGCGGAAGCAAATAAAATGACCATAAGCGATAAGCATAATTAAGGGGGGAATCGGGACTAAGGGAGCAAGAGAAACAAAAATAAGAATGATACAAAAATACCATAGATGAGTCAAGCTCAAGCATAATACACAACTTGTCCAACACCACCTCTAAACATGAGTACTTAGCGGGGGCCAAGACAAACTACCGGGCTCACCCTCATAGTCAAAACATAACTAAAAGGAAAAGTCTTATACATAGCAAAAGATCATGAGCAACGTCCCCGGAATGGAGGACTCACCAATAACCTTGATAGGAAATCGTATTAGCCACGCGGAGGAGGATGGTCAAGCGGTGCTCCGGTCCCTACATGGTGACATCATGTAGGCATAGAGTATGCGTTAGTACATTTGAATGTACTAAGTATATGGGATGCAATGCAATGCTACCATAGATGGACATCGTAGGAAAATGCATAGTAATACCCGTTAGATAGCACATTAATGAAACGATATATATATAATGACGCTTACATAAAAATCATATTTAGTGGGACGTAGCACAAGTGTGGTGAGTGACCATCAATATAGTATTTCCAAGGCCTACCACCCCCTTGGAGAGGCGAAAGAGGTACAAACCCCTCAATGTGGTTACCCGGGCCTACCACCCCCCGAGCTAGGGACCAAGGTACAAACCCCTCGATATGGTTATACGGGCCTACTACCCCCCGTACTTGGCAACCAAGGTACCAACCCCTCGATACGGTTATACGGGCCTACTACCCCCCGTACTTGGCAACCAAGGTACCAACCCCTCGATACGGTTATACGGGCCTACTACCCCCCGTACTAGGCAACCAAGGTACCAACCCCTCGATACGGTTATACGGGCCTACTACCCCCCGTACTAGGCAACCAAGGTACCAACCCCTCGATACGGTTATACGGGCCTACTACCCCCCGTACTAGGCAACCAAGGTACCAACCCCTCGATACGGTTATACGGGCCTACTACCCCCCGTACTAGGCAACCAAGGTACCAACCCCTCGATACGGTTATACGGGCCTACTACCCCCCGTACTAGGCAACCAAGGTACCAACCCCTCGATACGGTTATACGGGCCTACTACCCCCCGTACTAGGCAACCAAGGTACCAACCCCTCGATACGGTTATACGGGCCTACTACCCCCCGTACTAGGCAACCAAGGTACCAACCCCTCGATACGGTTATACGGGCCTACTACCCCCCGTACTAGGCAACCAAGGTACCAACCCCTCGATACGGTTATACGGGCCTACTACCCCCCGTACTAGGCAACCAAGGTACCAACCCCTCGATACGGTTATACGGGCCTACTACCCCCCGTACTAGGCAACCAAGGTACCAACCCCTCGATACGGTTATACGGGCCTACTACCCCCCGTACTAGGCAACCAAGGTACCAACCCCTCGATACGGTTACCCGGGCCTACAACCCCCCGAGCTAGGCTTGATCGACTCACACACTATATAGAGAAAATCATATACATGTATCCATTTCATCATCATTTCAATACTTATATAATCATCCGACTCATAGGACGTACATTGGACCTTCCATTTCATAAGAATTCTATAAATGGCATTTTATCAAACATATGGTGGGCTACTTGTTCATGTAAATAAAATCATGTGTTTCAAGAGTACTAAGTCCAACCAATTTCAAAATCCATATAAAACAGCCCACCAACAACATACATATATATATACATATATAACAACCTTCATAATTTGATCATTGAGGCATGAAAACCATAAACATCATATAATCATTCCATTTCATGATAATATACAAAAATAGACCATAATAGGATGTGTAGTAATAATTCCATAATTCAAGAGTTCATAAATGATCATAAGGACCCATAAACTTGAAGTAAAATAGAGGATAAATGGTTGGACTTGTGGAAAGGAAGGTTTCCACAATCAACCCACATACCTCAACTTTGGAGAATTCTTGATGAAGATTGGAATGGAGAATTGCTTGAGATTGAATCTTGAATCCGGAATTAAAGCTTGGGATCCTTGAATTTGGTTGATGATCTTGGTGGAATTTTTGGAGAGGGTTTAGAGAGAGTTTTTGGATGTTTGAGAAATGTTTTAGAGACTTGGAATGAACTAATGATATATAGGGAATATCATATGCCCTTTGGAAAAAAAATTGTCCAACACTTAGAAAAAATAATGGGGCGGGTGAACAGTGTTTCGGCTTACTGGAAATGGCACTTTTCTGCCGGTGAGGTTTTACGAAAATGGTCATAACTCCTTCATCCTAACTCGGAATGAGGTGAAACAAATTGCGTTGGAAAGCTAACTCACAGAGCTTTAATTTTGATAGTTTGAGCTCCTTCCAGTTCCTTGTGTGCTGAGAGATATGCCCCTTTAAAGTTGACCCTCAAAATCGCATTTTTTGCGATTTTCAAATTTTGATACGGTTGTTCTAAAATTCGGGTTAGACTCATTTCCCACTCAATTTGACCCCCTGAATAAGAATATGAAGTCGAATTTCCGAAATGATGCACGGATTTTGAGATATATGGAAATTACAATTTTAGGTGTTTTCGAAGCACATTTTCGGGCATTTTTGGGGTCGTTTCAGAGACAAAAGCAAAAGAAAGAAGCACACATCTGAGAGAGTGGTTGTTGACACCCGGGCTTATTTGTCTAAGCGTGAGGACGAGCACACTCTGCTGTCCCGAAGAAATAAGCTCTGGGCTAGATCTCACCCCACATCCACCAGTGTTCCTCATGTATCCACACTAGTAGAATCACTAACAACACCGGCACCTCCTGTCGGTCCTATGCCACCAGTCGTTCCTGCACCTAGACTCCTCAACAAGTTATAAGGAGATGGTTTGCGCACCATCCTTGAGGAGAAACTACTATCTATCGAGGGTTTGGAAGGAAAGTACCCCAGTGTAGTGGGGTTATTACAGTGGCACCAGTTCCAGATTTTCACCAGACCTCGAGATCCGTATATTCCTTCATGGGTCCGTGAGTTCTACAGAACGTATGAGGAACTAGTGCCGAAGAGTAAAAAGAAGGCCAGCGAGTACAGACCGGTTAAGTTGGTCACTCTTCGAGGTGTAGAAGTGAGCTGCAGTGAGGAGTACATTAATAATGTATTAGATAGGCGTCCAGGGTCTTCACTCTCATATGACGGCCTACTAATGACACAAACTCTAGAGGATCTAAAGGGTTGGCTTGCCCCCTTTTTTTCTAATACCACTCTTAGGTGGATTGAGGCGTGAGTCGAGATCGAGAGGAAGGATTTGAATATAGCTACCCATTATTGGTTTGGATTCATCAGTAGTTCACTTGCGCCTTCACAGAACGAATCCATCCTCCGACATGCAATAGCAGCCTGCCTGGGGTCTATCTTATCAAAGAGGGAGCTCAACTTGGGCCTTATCATATAGTAGGATATGGTCATGAGAGCCAAGCAGAAGCACACCTCTTTGCCCTTCCCGGTAATGATCACAGAGATGTGCCGGCGTGCTGGAGTGCCACAGGATGCTGCTAGAGACCTTGATATTACCACATCTTTCTCCACTAACATCCAGTGCATTGAGATTGAGTATACTACAGAGGAGACAGGAAGAGGGCAGCTCCGGTGGACACATCTCCAGAGGTGGATATAGATTCGATACATGTAGAGGCGTCTTCGCCTACTCTGGCCTCTAGGCCTTCAGGTACTTCACCCCATTCTACTTCTTCATAGGATCCGGGCACCTCCACCTTTTCCCAGGCAGCCAAGATTACTCACGCATTGATCCTGAAGATGGGGTATCTGTCCCATTCAATTTACGTGAGGGCGACTCGATTGGAGAGATTTATCCCAGGGATGATTGAGAGTGGTATTTTGGCTGCACTAAACCCCCCTATGGGTTTCTGTTGATGATCCGGCTACTAAAGTTACAGTTTGTGAGAGCAGGCAGGGGGAGGCCTCCGAGATGACAGCTTTGAATGCCAAGGTAACAAAGTTGAGGAAGGACGTAGACTATCTAAAGTCTACTAAATTCACTTCTTTGCTGGAGGCTGCAGATGATTTGGACACTCCTGATACTTCAGGGATTCCTCCGGCTAACACCAGGGATTCCTCCGGCTAACACCAGGGACGTACAGAGGGATGATACAGTAGTTGATAAGTCGGATACAGAGACCGATGAGGAGCCGATAGAGATAAGGGATGAGAACATTTATGTTGACCTTCCAGATCTGGAAGATACTATTGTACAATCAGTGATCCATACATCACTGACCGAGACTTCTGTGGCAGCTCCTAGTGGGTCTGGTACTGCCGTTCCTTTAGAGGTGACCCCGGGTACTGAGACTCGAGACAAGATAGATACACCAGGCATTGATGTCCAAACATATGGAGCGACTGCATAGACAGGATACCCTCTTTACCTATCTCTCTGTCTTACTTTTATTTTGACTTGTGGACAATATAATTTTTTTGCATTTGAGGACAAATGCTTTTATTTGTGGTGGGGTGAGGCCCACCTTTTTGTCTAGTTGACTAAGTGATGCAATTTCTTGAGATGATCTTAGGCAACCTTAAAGAGTGTGAACCAATTTGACATTATACCTCTTTTGTGGCTTACCTTGTGGTTTTGTAAACCTCTTTTGATCACCCTTTGAACCTTAACCTTTTCTTGGAACAAACTTCATAACATTGTTACCTTTTAGTGACCCATTACCCATAATCCTCATGATTTGTGGTTTGTTTGAATAGCCAACTTAGCCAAAAGCCTAAGTTGGGGGTGTGGTGAAAAGAGTAGGCAAATCAAGTAAATGCAAAGGAGTCCCTTATGCACATGTTTTGAAAGAAATGGAGCCCTTCCATATAAAAAAGGGAGAGAAAAAGAAGAAAAGATTGAAAAAGAAAAAGAAAGAAAAAGT
This sequence comes from Solanum tuberosum, assembly GCF_000226075.1. NCBI lineage: Eukaryota > Viridiplantae > Streptophyta > Magnoliopsida > Solanales > Solanaceae > Solanum > Solanum tuberosum. Next base: position 1,347,076 of record NW_006239068.1, read on the forward strand.
CATGAAATAAAGTTGTTGAAATACCAAAAAATGGGGTTTCCAATGAATTGGAAGATGAATAAGAGGTGACTTCTGAGCTTGAATGAAATTGAGAAAGAGAAGGAAAGAAGGTGTTGTTCACATCACATTTCATGAGGATTTTCACCCTATAAGCCTAAATGACCATACCATTACAAGCCTTGAAAAAGACCTTTTTGATCTTAAATGAGCTGAAGCAAAAGTCGATTGGAAGATAAAGGCAAACCTATTGGTGAAATCATGCATTGTGTTTTTTTTTGTGAGTGTGAGTGTTGATCTTGATTCCCGAATGTTAAATGATTGAACCTTTGAGTAAATATGGAATCATTCGTTTTGTGATGGAATTTGAATACATTTGTTGAGCTTGAACTTGAATTTGAAGCAAGTATAGTGAGCTTGAGATGCTTTGATAATGGTGAGTCACAACTTGAAACTTTACGTGCACAATTGATCCTTGCATGAGTAAGTTTGAGATATCCTTTTCTAACTGCTGAACTTGAGTTTTACTTAAGAAAAGCAAAAGTTAAAGTTAGGGATGTTGATAAGTCCACGATTTGGACTCTTTTAGTGCTTTATTTTTATAGATTTAGTGTCCTCAAATGCATATTTTGTCTCAATAACTGATGAAAATCCTTGACTTTCAGGTATTTGGAGTTAGAGACTAAGCATGGACACTTTTAGGTAGAAAGGAACAACATAGCTGAAAAGAACGAAGAAATGAGAACCTGAGGATCGCCTAAACTAGTAGGCGAGTCACCGAATGGTTATGGTCTCGCCTAATGTTCCAGTGTGCCAAGCTCTGATGGAGAAAATCGAGTGGGCGAGATAAAGGAGCAGTCGGCTCGTCGCTGAACGATTCCCCGAGGCAGTACTCCATCGCCCAATATTAAAGAACTTGAAAATGCTGAAGGACAATGCAGAATGGCGATAAACCAGACCAAAAGGAGGATCGGCGAGTGGATCGGCGATCCCGACTATCTGCGCCGAGTGAACCTTTGCAGCACACTTTTTGACAACTATAAATACCTAATTGAATTTTTAGTTTAGTATCAGGTTTTACATTTCAGAAACCAATTTTTAGAATTACTCAGTTTTAGAACTTAGTTGTTGGAAACAATTTTCCTTAGCTTTGAAGAATTGAAGATTTCCATTTTCTAAGCAATTGGAAGTGGGTATTGAAGATTCTTATCCTTGACGTGTGTAAAGACAATTTTTATCGTACCCATTTGATGGAAACTCTTTTCGGTATCCATTTATATCTCTTTAATATGTCTAGCTAAAACCCCAATTCTTGGGGTGTGATTTTGTTAATATGGGTTGAATTTACTACTGGGTATTGCTAATTGATTGTTTATTCGTTGTTTAGAGGTGATTTCGTTTAGTAGTTGTGTTTGAATTTAATGGGGTTGTAGTTGCAAATACAATTTTATCTTTGTGTTTTTGACTTGCTGTGGAGAGAAGTTTTAAAACCAAAACTTTTGAATCGATAGTCTCTGGTTATAGGGTTGTCGTGAGTTTTGTTCAAGAGAGTGAATCCTAAACCCTGTCTCACACATTCAGATCGAGAGAGTGAATGGACTTTGGTGAAGGCTGTACTTCATTGCCTCTTATCGGTGTTCGAGAGAAACCAATTTGATTCGGTGTAAATTGTTCTAGAGAAAATTTACCCCTACTAAAGTCTAGCCTAGTTAACAATTTGTAGCGAGCTACTATCACTAGCATTTACCTGGTTGCGTATTTTAGCCCATATTCCTATCACATTCTAAGAATCTCGTCTCCATATTTGCATTTTATTTTAGTTGCCATTTTAGTTGATAATTGTTACAAAACCCCCATTGATATTTGACACTTGTGTCACCCTTTAACTTGAACACATTTTTGCTTTTCTATTATTTCTCAATTACAAACCGCTCCCTTGGTACTCGAGCCCAACTCAATAGTTGGGTTATATTACTACTGAACGACCGTGGATGCTTAGTATTGGATGAAGCACCCGGATACATCAAATCAGTTATATACTGTTTAAAGATCGTTGACGCTTAGAAATAGTTTAATTGTCCTTGATAATGTTATTCAATTAGTCGGGCAAACACTAGGTTTGGACCCACGAGACCCCGTCTACAGGCTATGGGTCGACCTACGGACCGTAGGTCCTGTACGTAGGTTACTTAACACTTCAACAAATTTAGGATACCTAATTGGGGTCTGCGGACACCATTAACAGTCCGTGGATGGACCCACAGACCGTCGATGGGGTCCGTACACCTCTGGAAAACCCTTTTATTCTACAAATTTTGATTTTCATAACTACACATATAGCAACCGTTAGGCCTTTTTTTAACAATTTCTGGACACTTTTTTGACATGGACCCTATGATATATCTAGCTAACACTAATAAAAAAAATAAACCACCTATTTAAAGGATTACAAAAATTCAAATAAACAATGAAAACTCCTAAATCGAAAAGAAAACCTATAGTTGGCTAGATTGTACATCTTGGGTTGCCTCCCAAACAATGCTTGATTTAACTTCGCGGCACGATGTAGGCCTCATGATTACTTAGACTTCATCAAGGTAGTAGTCCTCAACCACTTCTTGCACACTCTCTTCTTTCCTCATGTAGGCCTTGATCCTTTTCCCGTTCGCCTTGAACCTTGTTCCCTCCCTATTCTCCAGCTTGAACGCTCCATGTTGGAACACTTGAGTGACTATGAATGGCCCGGTCCACTTGGACTTAAGCTTGCCAGGAAACAAGCGTAACCTTAAATTGAATAGAAGCACCAGATCACCCACATCAAATTCACGCTTTTAAATCTTTTGATCATGATACTTCTTCATCTTTTCCTTGTATAAGGCTGAACTTTCATAAGCTTTTAGGCAAAACTCAACTAGCTCATTCACATCATTCATTCTTTGACTCGATGCGGCGCCCCAATCCAAATTCAACTTCTTTAGCGCCCACATAGCCTTATGCTCTTGCTCTACCGACAAATGGCAAGACTTCTCACATACTAGGTGGTAGGGGGACATTCCTATGGGAGTCTTGAATGCGGTGTGATAGGCCAATAGAGCATCGTCAAGACTTCTTGACCAAACGGTTCTATTTGCATTTACAGTCTTAGCAAGAATTTGCTTGATCTCTTAGTTGGATACTTCAACTTGCCCACTAGACTGCGGATGATAATGATTGTCTACATTGTGAAGGATTCCATATTTCTCGAGCAAGGCCTCGAACAACTTATTACAAAAGTGGAAATCTCCATTGCTGATAATCGCCCTAGGTGTACCAAATCTGGAGAAGATATTCTTTTACAGGAATGCGGTGACACTTTTACCTTCATTGTTTGAAAGCGCAACTGCTTCCACCCATTTCAACACATAATCAACCGCAAGGGATTACAACACAGTCACAATGTCCCCAAATCATGAGCAATCCACATATAAAGCCTTTAGGGATTCTTGACGACACACCCACACTTCATCATAGGAGACAAGGACACATTCAACATTGAATAGGTACTCCTAACATGTGTATGATCACACATTCATATAAGGGTCATATAGGTAGGGGCCCTTCCACAATAGTACTTAACATAAACAATCATGTAGACTACACTTTATCCCTAACATTATCATTCACATTATACTCCTCATCATCAACACACTTTAAACATCATGCTAGCATTGAGGATTTCATACATAACCTTCATAGCACAACTTCATTAAACATATGCATCATAATCATCAATTCACTTCACATCAATTACCTTCAAGGCCATGATCTCAACATGCATAGATAGACAAGAAGTAAACACCGCGACCATAAGTTGACCAAACCACACAACATCAATTCTCATACTATAGACTAGAAGTTAGGTCAACTTACCAATTCTCCAAGCCATGATCATCATGGATCAATCCTCAACAATTTATAATCAATTGACTTAAGATAGCAATAGGAATCAACAATGTAATTCAATAACATAAACATACTCTAAGTACAATTCCATAAACAAAGGGATCAACCCATAACTTTGCCCATAAGGCCATAATTCTCAACTCATCAATATACCAACAATTCAACATGAATAAGTACAGATAATCATAGGAAACATCAATACAATCTAATCTAAACATAATTTCACCAATAGAGATCATATTCACAAAGACCCACATCATAGGTCAATTTT
>NW_006239068.1:1359199-1360887 GCF_000226075.1 Solanum tuberosum
TAGAGATAAACCCATAACTTTGCCCATAAGGACATAATTCTCAACTCATCAATATACCAACAATTCATTATTAATAAGTGTAGATAATCATAGGAAATATCAATACAATCTAATCTAAGCATAATTTCACCAATAGAGATCATATTCACAAAGATCCACATCATAGGCAAATTTTCGAGAATTTGTGGATCATGAGTTCTTCAAGAATTCCTTTGAAAATTATCTTAAAAACCTTAATTTAACATTAATTTATCAATAGAATGATTTAGAAAATCGTTTGACAAGGGACCCATGTTTAGAATGAAAAATGGGAATTTTGGTCTTTGAATCACTTTTGAAAATCTTTGATAGAACTCCTTGAATGAGAGGTTATTCAAGAATCAAGAGTTAACATACCTTAATTATTGAAGACCCATGAAATTGAAGAAGAAATCAGTTGAAAATCCATCTTCTAGCTTGAGCTTCATCAAGGTCTTCAAATGGGTTTTTGAGAGAATCTATTTTGAGAGGGAAGGGTGAATTTGAAGACTGGGTCTAATTCTAGGTTTTGGGGTTTTAACCAACTTAAAATAACCTAAAATAGGTAGAATAATCGTTTATAATAACTCCCCAAAGTACCCAAACCACCCCTCACTTATTTGGACCTTTTAAACAAGTCAAACTTGAGTTTTATTTTCGCAGATTTCGTCGGGAACCAAGTCCGCGACGCGGAGGTGTTCCATGGAGTTTCTGGAGATTAAATTTCGAGACAGTAGAGTCCGCGGAGTCTCCACAACACGGAGCAACTCTCTCCATGAACAACTTCAAGCTGCCTTGGCAGGTTGTTTGGCCAAGGGTTGGGGTCCTCCTCGGGACCCTTAGTCTCGGGGAGTCTTACCTGAACGTTTTGACAATAAAAACGTTTATTAAGACACTAGAGTCACCTCCACTGATTTTACACTCCAAACAACACATAAAAACATGAACAACATACTAGAACACACCAACACGTAAAAGACTAGTTTTCGAACGTCTTGGTCGTCCCTTGAAGTTTCACTTCCAAACTCTTTAAAACTGACTAAAAAGGCTATTCTTCATTATTTTAACAAGTTATTAATGCATAAAATCCATGTTATTAATGCATAAAATCCTTCGGAAGGATTCAAAGGTCTAGGCCAACTTTTGACCGCATCAGTTTTCTTTGGATCAATTTCTATACCCTCACTAGAAACAATCTGACCAAGGAAAGCAACTGATCTTAGCCAAAACTCGCACTTGTTATACTTAGCATAGAGTTGGTGATCTTTGAGGGCCTGCAATACTATCCTCAAATGATTCATGTGATCATCCTCACTTTTAGAGTATATCAAGATGTCATCAATAAAGACAATAACAAATGAGTCTAGAAAATTTCTAAACACATGATTCATAAGGTCCATGAAAGTCGCCGGGGCATTTGTAAGACCAAAGGACATCACTAAGAACTCAAAATGACCATATCTTGTTCGAAAAGCTGTTTTCAGAACATCAACACCTCTCACCCTAAGTTGGTGATAACCCGACCTCAAATCTATTTTTGAAAAGTAACTCGCTCCTTCGAGTTGCTCAAACAAGTCATCAATCCTAGGGAGTGGATACTTATTCTTAATGGTCACCTTATTTAATTGTCGGTAATCAATACACATACGAAGAGATCCATCCTTCTTCTT
>NW_006239068.1:1361416-1365013 GCF_000226075.1 Solanum tuberosum
AAAGTCTAACATCTCAAGTTCCACCAAATCAACCAAAGTGACTCTATTGGGCAATGATATGGGACAACCCCTATATACTCTTTTAGCATCTATGGAATCACCCACCAGGGTAGAAACCGAAAAGGGTTATCTAAGACATCGGGAAGCATATCAAACTTTATAGCCACTAAAGGGGTTACAAAAGACAAATTGGCACCGGGATCCAACAATGCATAAACATTTATTGAAAATACTTGTAACATACCGGTCACAAAATCCGGAGAGCTCTCTTGATCACCTCGGAATTGGAGAGCATAGAAGCGATTCTTCTTAGGAGCATCGGGATTTGGGCCACTTGCTTGTGCTTGAGCATTTTCCCTTCCTTGAGCCTTTAGCATAGGGCAGCCCCTCCTCATGTGGCCGTTCTTACCACAACCATAGCGATTACCCGTGCCAACTAGGCACTTGCCTTCATGTTTTCGACCACACTTTGTACAAATAGACTTCTCAACATAAGGACCACCACCTCTTGCTTCTTGAGGCTTGGGGGTAGACACTTTACCTTTGTTGACCCTTGGAGTGTTAGGAGGACCTTGGTTGGAAAACCTCTTTTTTGAACTCTGGTTTATCTTGGATTTCAAACCTAAACCTTAGAAGAATTTCCATCATCGGCCCTTGACCTCTTCAATTCTCTACCAACTCGCTTAAGCTTTTGCTCATCAATTTGCTCGCCATGGACCATAAGGCGAGAAATGTCCATGCTTGGGATTAGCATAGCCGACCTACATTCATTCAACAAAAGATCAGATACACCCATAACTAATTTGTTCATTGTAGCTCTAGAGTCCGTCACCAAAGTAGGGGCATGCTTGGACAATTGAGTTAACTTGAGGCCATACTCCTTCACATTCATACCCCCTTGACGGAGGTTGATGAATTCTTGCATTTTCCTCTCCCTTAGTTCCAAGGGTAAAAACCTATCAAGAAAAGCTATCTTGAATGTAGTACAACTTATCAGACACTCTCTAATAGGTCTCCCTTCCTTTCATTGTTCATACCACACTTGTGCCACATCTTTGAGTTGATAGGCGGCTAACTCCGCCTTTTTTTGAGAAGACACACCCATAGCCTCTAGAACCTTAAACACTTCATCAATGAACCCTTGTGGATCTTCTTCCACTTTGGAGCCAAAGAAAGTAAGGGGATTCATCCTTGTGAAATCCCTTATCCTAGAAGCGGTAGTACTAGCATTGGGGTTCACTTGCACCCCTAGCATCCCTAGCAACTTGAGTGGCCAACACTCGAGTCAAATTATGAATAGCCGACCTTAATCTCAACATTAGACATAGCCCCTTCTTCTATAGGAACTTGAGGGTTTTGAGGAGCTTGACGGGGAACCGCCTCATTCACATTCTCCTCTCCGGCTAAGCACAAGAGAAGGGTTAGAAGAAAAGGACTAAATAGAGTTAAGACTCTTAGGCACGACTATGGAATAACAAAAGAGTGAAAGTTCCTAAGCATCTCATAGCCTCTCATTCATAAGTGTGGCGCGCTTCACACCCATGAACAAGACTCTACTCGAGGTGGTATCTTGTGACATGAATCCATCATCATTCTCAACCTTATGCTCTAATACCAAGTTTCTAACAACCCGAGAGCATCCCCTAGTCATTACCGGCGTATTCGACCTTGAAGAGGTCTTATACACGCCCTTAACATTCGTCATAACATGTATCATAGAATAAAAATTCCGGAAAATTTAAAACTTTTACTTTGGAAGTTCAACTTCACTTCATATATGAAAAATAGAATCTAACTTCGTCACAATGCATCATCTAGACATAGAAGTATCGAAAATGGGACTTAGCCCTTACATCAATAAGAAGTCTTGAAAATAGGAAGTACAAAAATGTCTTTCAACATAAGAAAAGAGCTAAACATAGAAGCTAGATCATAGGGTCTTGTCCTCGGACTTGAGGACTCACCAACTTGGGGAAGCAACTCCAAGTGTCTTGAGAAGTAAGCTTGAATCCTCAACGGCCCAAACCTAAATGTTTGGGAAAAGGGAGAAAATATGGGTTAGTACAACACATGTACAAAGTATGGCTACTATGCATAAAACCCTTTGAAACATGCACAAAAGAAATTTTTAGTCAAAACATGCTTTTTGCCAAGTAAATCCAATATGCACACAAATTAAGTATCATAGTCCAAACCAACATATTGTCATCCCAACATGTAGACTGCCCTAACAATACTAGTGCAATGCAAAGAATAGAACCCCATAACCCTATTCAAAGCCAAGTATCACATTAAGCAACCTACTTCATGCATACATTCATAAGATCATATCTCATCATAACTTACCATATTCATAATGATAGCTTCAACATACATAAGTTGTAATCATCATAATCATAAGAGAACACTACTACAACCATCTCTTAGGATCCCACAAGTGCAATGTGCAAGAGAAGTGCCATACCCTCCCTTACACTATGTAGAAACCCTTAAGAAAGCCCTAGTACGAGTTCCCACCTTTCATATCTTTATTTACTTTTACATTAGGGAAATATTGCAATAACTGACATAGACCATCAGAGCTACATGGAATCCGGTGTTCTACTCCCACACCGAAAAGAGAGGGTTAACACTTGCCTAAGATGTAACCATTCGTACATAGCTATCTAGGTGGATCCACTAAGCTAGTGTCCTATGTGGGAACATAGTTAAGGGTCAAGGAGATTGCTTCTAGAAACCCTAACTTACTAAACGTGGGGGTGTCCATCTCATGAGACAACACATACCATAGGTAATGCGGACTTTCTAAATGTGAGGAAACCCATGTGGGGAGCCGGACTTACTAAACGTGAGACCCCCATCTCATATACATGCCCTTTCGGTGCTAAGCATCTAATTCCCTTCTGAAATCATCTTTAGTCATCACACAAGTTCACATTAGCCTTTAATAGACCCTTATGTAGACATCTTACCATAATAGCTCATATGTGTGAGTAAGTGAGTAACAATCCTTTCACTTTAGAGACACTTAGCAAGTGAGTAAACCTTTCACTTTACATTACACTACAATCATGAGAACTACCTTTCAATCACATAACAATAATACCATAACATACATACATACTTCATAGATAATTCAAGTGTAGAGGGTTAAGGATGAGGAAACTAGGTCATAAACACCACAACAACATATTAGGTATAACATCATTACAATCTAAGGAATTCACCTTTCATACTTGAGTTCAAAGAAGAACCAACCTTCATACCTTCTTGCCCTTCGTGGGACATGCATACTTCAATTACCAAGCAATTCATAACCAATACATAATACAAGGTAATTCATGAAGTAATAACATAATCAACATCAATATAAGCAATTGACATATTCCCTTCATAGCCTGCAAGGCTTCATTCAAAGACTCAACCCTAATTTCATAGAAATTATACATAAACTATGGTAGAATCATCATACAAACATGAATTACATAACACCACATTCAATTCATAGCCTTCAATCAATATCCAACACAAACTAGGGTTAGAATTAGGAAAAGAAGGAGAAACATGGGTCTCATGGGGAATTCTTCAAGAAACCAC
>NW_006239068.1:1373699-1415723 GCF_000226075.1 Solanum tuberosum
CATACTTCAATTACCAAGCAATTCATAACCAATACATAATACAAGGTAATTCATGAAGTAATAACATAATCAACATCAATATAAGCAATTGACATATTCCCTTCATAGCCTTCAAGGCTTCATTCAAAGACTCAACCCTAATTTCATATAAATTATACATAACCTAGGGTAGAATCATCATACAAACATGAATTACATAACATCACATTCAGTTCATAGCCTTCAATCAATATCCAACACAAACTAGGGTTAGAATTAGGTAAAGAAGGAGAAACATGAGTTTCATGGGGAATTCTTCTAGAAACCACCAATACAACATAAATTCATCCATATTTGTTTGTATAACATCAATCAAAGTCAGTTTATAACATCAATTTCACTTTTAGAAAGAAGACTCACATTTTTGGATTGAAACCTAGAAATTGGAGATTTTGAAATTCATCTTGAAGGGCCTTTTGGGGAAAGGAATCCCAAGAGTGATAAACAACCAAACCTTATTGGCGAATTAACCACGAAAATCCGAGTTGAAACCTTGAAGAGTTGGTCTTCTTCTTGAAGCTCCAATCTTCTTCAATGGAGTTCTTGAGAAGTGAGAGAGAGTAGAGAGAAGGAGGAACTTTAGGTTTAGATCTTGGGGTTTTCTGTTTGAGTGATAAAAGTGAGGTAAATTGACTTAAAAATCATTATATACACGTCCCCTAAATTACCCTAAATACCCCTCACTCAAATGGACTCTTTAATGAAGTAAAATAAAGTTTTGAATTTCTGCATTTTCGTCGCGGAACAAGTCCGCGATGCGGAGCTGTTCCCTGAAGAAATTTGGAATTAAGTTTTGAGACAGTAGAGTCCGCGACACGACCGCGTCACGAACAAATTTTTTTCTCCTTGGGGGAGCAAGTCCGCGACGCGCCCTTGTTCACTCCAAGAGCTATTTGCAAGCTGCCTTGGCAGCTTGCTTGGCCAAGGTTGGGGTCCTCATTGGGGCCCCTTATAGTGGTCCCGAGGCGTCGTATTAGAATGTTTTGACCCTATAAACATTATTTACCTATTTTAACTCTTTTTACAAGATTACACCATCATACAACACTCCCAAACCTGACCAAAACCTACTAACACACTAGAACACATTTTTCTCTAGTTTCCGGACGTCGTGGTCGTTTCTTCACGTTTACACTTTTACTCTTCCAAACCAAGTCAATTACATTAGTTTAGGTTTATAAACATCATTTTAACTATTTTTAAGTCATTATTCATAAGGTGAGGCTCTAACTTAAGTCATAGAATTTCTGGGGTGTTACGTAGACCATAGTCTTCATTACATAAAGAGCCTAATCATAAACTCCCTTAGAGTCCACTTCTGCAATGCATAAGTAGAGTCCATAGTCCTACCTACACTATGTAATTGTTCAATAAATTGTAACTAGAGTTCATATTCTTATCTTAGTTTATTTCTTATGTTTCGGGAGACATTGCCATAACCGACATAGACCGTGTGAGCTATATGGAATTCGGTGTTCTACTCCCACACCGAAAAGAAAGGGTACTACTTGCCAAGGTAGGACCTACATACATTAATAACTATCTAGTGGATGCACTAAGATAAGACCTACGGGGGCACGTAGTTATGGAACAAGGAGATTGCTACTAGAAAACCTTGACGTACTAAACGTGGAGGTTTCCATCTCATGAGACAACATCTATGTTGGGAACCCGGACTTGCTAAACGTGAAGGTTCTCTCGTGGGAAGGCAGACTTGCTAAACGTGAAGCCCCTACTCTCATTTTTCAGGTTCATTCGGTGCTAAGCTCCAATTCCCTTTTGAAACATGTTTAAGCCTTTATTTAACATTAGTTCATAAAGTAGGCTTTAGGGACTTAATCCCTCATATCATATTACTCTCTTTTTAAACATCTTTAAGCCTTTATTTAACATTAACCACACTCTCATTTTTCATGTTCGCTCAGTGCTAAGCTCCTACTCTCTTTTTAAACATCTTTAAGCCTTTATTTAACATTTATACATAAAATAAGGTTTAGGGACGTAATCCCTCATATCATATAGCTCAAAGGTTTCTATGATGAGAATGACCTTTCATCATAGAACCTACATTATGTGAGAATGACCTTTCACATAGTCATACCATATTCATAACATATTCTAGTTTAGAGTACAATTGAGGAAACCTTTCAAGAGACTCACTTTCACTAGATTATCATAAACGTTATTTATGAATGTCATTCATGTGTGTGTATATATGTGAGAAAGCCTTTCACATAAACACCTTTATACAACACATATTCATACATTGCTAATCATACACTTTGCATGCATAATAAGATGTAAGGGTGCATATAAGAGTACACCTTTCAATAGACACCATAACACATCATATTCATAGCTATACATGTAGAGTGTGTGTGTGCATATTGTTCCTCATAGTGACATAATAGCAACAACATTGATATTGAGTGCACTTACCCTAAAAGGATCACAACACATTCACAATGTCCCTAAATCATGAGCAATTCACATATAAAGCCTTTAGGGATTCTAGAGAACACACCCACACTTCATCATAGAAAACAAGGACACATTCAACATTGAATAGGTACTCCTAACATGTATATGATCACACATTCATATAGGGGTCATATAGGTAGGGGTCCTTCCACAATATTACTTGACATAACCAATCATGTAGACCACACCTTATCCCTAACATTATCATTCACATTATACTCCTCATCATCAACACACTTTAAACATCATGCCAGCATTGAGGATTTCATATATAACCCTCATAGCATAACTACTCCTCATCATCAATACACTTTAAGTGGACCAAACCACACAACATCAATTCTCATACTATAGACTAGAAGTTAGGTGAACTTACCAATTCTCCAAGCCATGATCACCATGGATCAATCCTCAATAATTCATAATCAATTGACATAGATAGCAATAGGAATCAACAATGTAATTCAATAGCATAAAAATAATCTAAGTACAATTCTATAAACATAGGGATCAACCCATAACTTTGCCCATAAGGCCATAATTCTCAACTCATCATTATACCAACAATTCAACATGAATAAGTATAGATAATCATAGGAAACATCAATACAATCTAATCTAAGCATAATTTCACCAATAGATATCATATTCACAAAGACCCACATCTTAGGCCAATTATTGAGAATTTGGGGATAATGGTTTCTTCAAGAATTCCTTTGAAAATTATATTAAAAACCTTAATTCCACATTAATTCATCAATAGAATGATTTAGAAAATCGTTTGACAAGGGACCCATGTTTAGATTGAAAACTGGGAATTTTGGTCTTTGAATAACTTTTTAACATCTTTGATAGAACTCCTTGAATGAGAGGATATTCAAGAATCAAGAGTTAGCATACCTTAATTATTGAAGACCCAAATCAGTTGAAAACCCATCTTCTAGCTTGAGCTTCATCAAGGTCTTCAAATGGGGTTTTTTGAGAGAATCTATTTTGAGAGGGAAGGGTCAATTTGAAGAATGGGATCTAATTCTAGGTTTTGTGGTTTTAACCAACTTAAAATACCCTAAAATAAGTAGAATAACCGTTTATAATAATCCACAAAGTACCCAAACCACCCCTCACTTATTTGGACCTTTTAAACAATTCAAACTTGAGTTTTATTTTCGCAGATTTCGTCATGAACCAAGTCCGCGATGCGGACGTGTTCCATGGAGTTTCTAGAGATTAAATTCCGAGACAGTAGAGTCCATGGTGTCTCCGTGACGCAGAGCAACTCTCTCCATGAACAACTTCAAGCTGCCTTGGCAACTTGTTTGGCCAAGGGTTGGGGTCCTCCTCGGGGACCCTTAGGGTGGTCCCAGGGAGTCTTCCCTGAACGTTTTGACAATAAAAACTTTTATAAAGACACTAGAGTCACCTCCACTGATTTTACACTCCAAACAACACATAAAACATGGACAACATACTAGAACACACCAACACGTAAAAGACTAATTTTCGAACGTCTTGGTCATCCCTTGAAGTTTCACTTCCAAACTCTTTAAAACTGACTAAAAAGGCTATTCTTCATTATTTTAACAAGTTATTAATGCATAAAATCCATTTGAGGCTCTACTTTACCCTACTTCATTTTGAGGGTTGTTACAATATCCCCCACTTAGCAACATTCGTCCTCGAATGACACTTAAAACACTTCCGAGGACTCAATGACCCAACTAGAAGATTACAATACACAACATACAACAACAACATAAGATCACACATCAAGGAGGAACATCAACTGGACATAAAAGGCTCCGAATAACTTTGTTTAATTCAAGAAAGTAGCAACACATATACCATCTCCTTACGCATCAACTTTATTATTTCCCATTTCATTGGAGGAACTTCCTTCTCCAAATCATCATTCTCATTTAAAATACCAAAGAAAAACAACATGCAACTATCTCATTAAAACACATTATGGAACTTTACCATAAGAAATCATTTTAGCATGCACTTCAATTCAACTCATGCAACACAAGAAAGTAGAAACTTTATCCACCGACTCATGATGCATCAACCACATAGGCCTTTATCATGTTCATAGGAGGAACTACCTTATCCTAATCATAACATGATATTTATCCCTTTCTATATCATCATAGGGTCCAATATGCAATGGCTTTCAAATGCACAGATAGACATGATCAATATTTCCACTCATGAGGCAATTAAGCAATTCATACTAGTTGCACCCTCACATGAGGATTATAGATCATCTACTACTCTTATCATTTAATCATCATACTATCAAGAACATAAATGTCATTACCATGTTTAGTTGTGTTCAAGGAGGGACTACCTTCACCTAGTCACAACATACAAACATGGCATCATAAACTCATAAGCAAGCATTACACAAAGGTCAATTCATTTAAGGAGTAATTCTCAACTTCTAACCTAAGCATGCTTATACTCTCTTCCTCATGAAGTCAAGAGTGCATTCACCATATAAAAATGCATATTAACATGAGAAACGTGAATTTTATTACTAAAATTCCATTTTTATGTAATAAGAATCCTTCAAAAACATGCATAACATAGTGTCTTTTGGGACATGCATAACATACAAAGATCATGCAACTCATAATCATATGCCAAACTCCAAAACATGAACAAGCTACTAGGAACTCTTTGGTCTCAAGCTTGAATAAGAATGTAAGGAAAACATAAGGATATCAACAACCTTACTACTCACTCATCATCCCCCACTTAGGGTAAACCCATCTAAGAGCACATTAAAGTAACCAAGAGAACTATCACTTACCAATTAAGCACAATGTGCCCCTCTGGGGATCAAGTTATGCAAACTCTTTTAATCATTACCTCCTTCATCTCTAAGGTAGGAACCATTCTCCACTAAAATCTTCAATATACTCCCTTAGGTGAGGATTTCAAGAATCCAAAAAAAATTGAGTATCTATACCACTCCACTTCATATCTATCACCAAAAGTGGTTCTCAACATGGAGAACTCAAGCAAGTTCAATGCAGAAATAGTAAGGGCACTTAAAACCTTACCATCTAGGCACATTATCCCCCACTTGGGGTGAGCTTAATCAACTCTTTATCACATCATGCCCTTATCATCACCCTTGGTGTAACTTTCCGCTCAACCATGCCTAGGTAATATCTAAACACCCTCTTTGAATGACCATACTTAAGATCAACCTTAAAAGACAATTATCCTCTTCAGAGTTGGTCAACATCTATTCTCTTTTCCTTCCCATGAACTAAGGGGTACATGCAACTCTCCAAGTTAACCTTTAGAGCAAAACACTATCTCAAATCATGGAACAATGCCCCTTTTTCCGCTTCTACGGCAAGCCTACACAAGAACTCTGATTCACACAAGGAAAACCATGAATCATCACTCATTAAAAGAAAAGCAATTTTCAACTCACACTAGTTACCACATTCCTTCAAAACTCCTCAAATCTACACCATGACTTTCTACTATCATTACCCATCACCATAAAGCAACTCATCATCCTAAAAATGATTTCATTCTTACCATAATGACTCTTATCATTTGGGAGCTATACCACCATACAACATTTTCAATGTAATGCTCCCAACCTCATAGGTCAAACATAGCCATGATTGGCATCACTATACGATTTCCAAATCTACCTTCATGTATACTCATATAGTCACGACATCATAATAAGCATTAAGACTCACCTTTTGTTCCCTCGATCCTTGCAACATCACCTGTTCCAAGTAATCACATCTAGAAGACCACCGAACAAGGGAAAATAAGAGAGAGAGATCATATGGAGTTAAGCTCTACGGCACGACACAAGAGTAATGAAGAAAGTGAAACTTCTATCGTCCTATAGCCTCTCGCTCATAGATGTGACGCGACTCACACCGATGAACAAGACTCTACTATACGTGGCTCATGAGACGTTGAATCCTCAGACCATTTTCATAACTTTATGCTCTGATACCAAGTTTGTAATGACCCGAGAGCACCCCCTAGCCGTTACCCGCGTATTCGATCGCTCGGAGGTCTTATACAACCCCTTAGCATTCGTCATTGCATTTATCATACAAACATAAAGCAAAATTAAAAACTTTTTCATAATATAACACAAGACTTAAAAATTCACCTCATTTAAACCTTTAATACGAAATCGAAGTACTGCGTCTCAAGGTAGCCATCTTAAAACACGACTACAACACAAGAGGGACAAAAACCTCACAATACAAAAGAAACTACTATCTAGTACACTGAACATAAGGAAACTCTTTAACATAAAGGTCCTTGAATCTTTAAGGACACCTTCGAACTTGGGAATAGTAAGCCAAGATCCTCACTTCTAGGAAAGGCCCTGTATCCACCACCACCTACACTTGGTGTAAAAAGATGAAGAAGAATGGTGTTAGTATAAGAATGCACTAAGTATGATAACCAGGCAAAAACATGCTTTTAAAAGGGACATTTGGTTGGAAGCCATGCATCATGCCTTTTTAGAGAAACTTCAAGAACACTTAGCACAATAGGAACAATATAAACCACATACATCATCATACACATGGAAACCATTCATAATAGCACATAGAGCCACTTATAACATTTTAGGCACATTCAATGCATATAATACATTACCTCCCTCTTTATCTTCACTCTCTTCCTCATGCAACCCTTAGGAAATACTTGATAAGTGTAATTCACATGCATAATCATACTTCATGTCTTGACATAAGTAAAGTCAACTTTAACTATGCTTTCATATTAACATACATAGACCATAGTCTTCATTACATAAAGAGCCAAATCATAACCTCCCCTTAGAGTCCACTTGTGCAATGCATAAGTAGGTTCCATAGTCCTACCTACACTAAGTAACTCTTCAAGAAATCATGACTAGAGTTCATATTCTTATCTTAGTTCATTTCTTAACTTTCAGGAAACATTGCCATAACCGAAATAGACCATGTGAGCTACATGGAAACCGGTGTTCTACTCCCACACCGAAAAGAGAGGGTACTACTTGCCAAGGTAGGACCTACATATATAATAGCTATCTAGTGGATCAACTAAGCTAAGAGATACGGGGGCATGTAGTTATGGAACAAGGATATTGCCACTAGAAAACCATGACTTACTAGGCTTGGAGGTTACCATCTCATGAGACAACATCTATGTTGGGAACCCGGACTTGCTAAACGTGAAGGTTCTCTTGTGGGAAGCCGGACTTGCTAAACGTGAAAGCCCCACTCTCAATTTTCATGTTCACTCAGTGCTAAGCTCCAACTCCCTTTTTAACATCTTTAAGCCTTTATTTCACATTAGTTCATAAAATAGGCTTTAGGGACTTAATCTCTCATATCATATAGCTCAAAGGTTTCTAAGTTGAGAATGACCTTTTATCATAGAATCTACATTATGTGACAACGACCTTTCACATAGTCATACAATATTCATAACATAATCTAGTTTAGAGTACAATTAAGGAAACCTTTCAAGAGACTCACTTTCACTAGATTATCATAAACCTTATTCATTCTTTCATGTGTGTGTACATATGTGAGAAAACCTTTCACATAAACACCTTTATACAACACATATTCATACATTGCTAATCATACACTTTGCAATCATAATAAGATGTAAGGGCGCATATTAGAGTTAACCTTTGAATAGACACCATAACACATCTTATTCATGGCTATACATTTAGAGTGTGTGTGTGCATATTGGTCCTCATAGTGACATAATAGCAACAACATTGATATTCAGAGCACTTCCCCTGAAGGAATCACAACACATTCACAATGTCCCCAAATCATGAGCAAATCACATATAAAGCCTTTACGGATTCTAGACCACACACCCACACTTCATCATAGTTTACAAGGACACATTCAACATTGAATAGGTACTCCTAACATGTATATGATCACACATTCATATAGGGGCTTGAGAATTGATAGGGCTCCATTTGAGGCCCTTTATAGTAAGAGGTGTAGATCTCCCTAAGATTTGTTTGAGGTGGGTGAAATTGACCTAATATGTCCCGAATTGGTACAAGAGGTCATGGAGAAAGTTCGGCTTATAAAAGATATAGAGTTTGATGTTAATGATTGGATTTACTTGAAAATCTCACCCATGAAGGGTATAATGAGGTTTGGTAAGAAAGGGAAGCTTAGTCCCCGGTATATAGGCCAATATCAGATTTTGAAGCGTGTTGGTAAGGTTGCTTATGAGTTACACTTGCCAAATGAGTTGGCAACAATTCATTATGTTTTCCATGTCTCTATGCTTAAGAAATGTGTTGGAGATCCGACACCCATAGTTTTAGTAGATGGTTTGGGAGTTGATGAGAGTCTTTCTTATGAGGAAGATCCGGTAGAGATTTTAGACCAGCAATTCATGAATTTGAGAAATAAAGAATTAGCTTCTGTGAAAGTATTGTGGAGGAATCAATTAGTTGAGGGTGCTACTTGGGAGGCCGAGGCTGATATGATTTCCCGATATCCTCATATTTTTCCCTCTACTCCTATTCTAGCTTGAGGTAATGAGTTTTCTCCTGGTTTGTCCTTATTTTGTGACTCATGTGTTTTATTTATTTCCTTGATTTCCTAATATTATGCATGTTCATGAAAACTTGTGTTTTGAAAGAAAATAATTTTATATGATTGATTTTCCTCATGTTGTTGTGCATTGAGTATGAGTTAACTATAGACTTCATGAGATTAATTGATGAACATGCTTTAGCTATGATTTTTGAGATCGAATTGCATATGAGCTCCATGAGATTGTGTTGAACATGCTTTTAGCTAGGAGAAGGTAGTTCCTCCTTGAAACTGAGTAATTTTAAAAATTCATGCATATTGGGTTGTTAGATCTAGTTCCTACTTACTTATGATGCATTTGAGTATGACTAGCTTGGATTTGATGTTTCCTCCTTGTTTATGTGCATTGCATGCATAATGGGCTGATAAAGTTAGTTTAACCCATCATATGATGTTTTTAGAATGTCCTAGCTTGGAGTTAATAGTTCTTCCTTGGTTGTATGCATTGCATTGTATGTTTGGTTGTTAGTTCCTCTCCTACTCTTTTAGAACCATTTGAAATCTCATTCGAGGATGAATGGTACCAAGGGTGAGTTATTGTAACACCCTGAATTCGGAAGAGGGCATCATAGTAGATTTCAATACTTCCAGGTGCCATAAACAGTTGCCAACCACGACCTGTGGGTTGAACCACGGACAGTAGGTGGGTTCGTGGATTGGCCACTCAAAAATTCTCATGGTGGGAACCACGACTGGACCTACGGACCATCATAGGTCCATTGTCCGTGGTCGAGGGGTCCGTAGATTGGCCAAATTTCTCTTACCACCATCCACGGTCCACCAGGACGGGCCGTAGGTTAGACCACAGCCTGTCGAATGTGTTAGTCGGTTGGTAGGTCGGTGACATCCTATAGTTAGTTCAAGGGAAGTTGGGTTTTTTTCTAATTAATTAGTTCCTATACTACGTCATTTTACCCTTAACTTAGACACTTATATAAAACTTTTCAACCCTCAAATTACCCATTCACTTCATACTTCCAAATTCACAAAAGAACAACTCTCCAAAATATTTCTCTCTCTAGAAACTTGAAGAAGAAGAAGGACTCAACCTAGGGATTCAATTTAAGGTCTCATTTTATCCATTGAAGGGTAGCTTTTGGATTCAAGGTATGGTAGTTTTAATCCATGGGTTCCTTTCATCCATGGAGTTCCCAAATTCCTCTATTTCTAGAGGGAGAATTCCACAATTGAGTTAGGCTTTTCTTCAATTATAATGGGTTCTTTTCATTATTGATTTAAATGATTGAATTATGATATCTTATGCATGAATTGATGAAATACTATGATATTATGATGATTTCCCCATGAACCCATGTAATCCCCATGTTTTCATGTTATAAACATTATGATATGGGATTTTTATCTTCACGGAAGAGTTTTATGAAATTGAGCGTGTATTGCAAGCTTCGCATGTATTTATGATGAAATTTATATCTAACCCGTTTTTTCTAAAGTATTGATGATTTAAAGTGTGTTTGGAACCTCAAGAGGTAATGTTCGGACTTGTGCATTTTCTTATGAAATCTATGCAAAAGTTGTAAGGGTGCTTTGAGAGTAAAGTACCAATGATGATGTTGTGTTGTGAAAGGATATTCTCATAAACACATCATAGCATGATGTGAAAGATGTTCACATATAGAAATGATTATTAGGTTGGAAGGCTTTTCATTTAAATGAATAAAAGAGTAAGAGATAGCCTAATTAACTAGCTTGGAATGGTTGTCCAAGGGCACCTTTCCATGATTAATGAAGTCAAGTAAGAAATGACTATTTCTTGGGATTTATGATTAGCACCGAGTGGATATTGATGATGAGATAGAAGCTCTTCCGTAGTAGAGGCAGAGTTTCTAGAGACAATCTCATGAGATCAAAGCTCCCCCGTTAGTAGAGGCCGGGATTCTAGTAGCAATCTCCTAACCCCTTAACTATGTGACCCCATAGGTTGATTAAACAGTGGATCCACTTAATCTAGAATTTCATGGTTTTACCTTGGCAAGTAGGACAACCCTTTTCTGTGTGGGAGACACTGGGGATCATGTTATAGCTCAAATGGTCTCTATGTCGGTTAAGGCTAATTCCCTACAAGTAATAATGAACCAAGTTTAGTTCAAGAAGTGTCTCATATGAGTTCAGAGGGTTTAAAGATGAAGTGTAACACCCAGAAAACTAGTAGGTTAAACTAGAGCCTTACGTGAGAGTTTTAGAGTTTGATGTGTGGGTTAGAATCATAAAATGGCTTCCTGTACTTAGGATGAGGGGTTTAGAGGTTAAAAGTCAATGTACGAATCTCCAAGGACAAACCAAGGGCGCTTGAGGAGGACCCTAAAGCCTAACACCAAACTGCCCCAAAACTTCCCCGAGAAGTGAACCATGGATGGGACGTACGACGCGTAGGTCCATCCATGCCTCATGGGAGAAAGCTCGTGGGTCAAGAATCAAAGTTTGGAGCTGAAGAACACAACCTACAGACCTACAGGATACCTCGTACACCCACTCCCGACCGTGGGTCCTAGGTGGTGGGTCTTGCCTAGACATTGTCCAAGTGTCGGCCAAGGTAAGGCGTCTTTAGGTAATTTCCTTTTTAGTCAGTTTAATCTTGAGTCATTTTTTAGTGCTTTAATAGACCTATATAAGACTTTTTATGTGATTACCTAACCCTTACACCTCATAGATCCCAAGACCCAAAATCCATAACTAACTTTTCCCCAAATAAAGTCTTTCTAAAATTCCAAGGAAGAAGACGAAGAAAGGTGAAGCTAAGGTTGAAGAATCAATATTTTTCCCCAAATTCGTGGTGAATCTTCAATAAGGTATGGTAGCTTTTCATCTATGGGTAGCTGTCACCCATAGAGCCTTTCCAAAACCGCTAATTTCTAAACTAAAAAATCCAAAAGTTAGGGTTTGACTTCAATCTCATGGATTCCTTTCAAATTCATTTTAATTGATTGAATTATATATTTTAATGGATATATTGATAATTTTATTTGATTTCAAGTTGAATTCCTCAAGAATCCATGAATTGCCCTAATTTCCCAAATTGAATCTCAAAGTGTGGGTATTGATTGATGCAAGTAGAATGTTATAGAATAATGAATGTAATATATTGATTACTTGAATTATGTATCAATTGAGGACTTCCTATGGTTTTGATGTTGAATTTCCCTCAAGAACCCATGAAACCCCAATATCTCCAATTTAAGACTTTGTGATGTGGTGAATTGTAGTGATGAATATTATGATATTTTGTTATAATAGTTGAGTTATTTGAGTGATGTTAGCTTCCATGTTTAATATATTAACCCTAGATGTGATTTGCATGAATGTGATTCTTGATCCAAGAGGGGTAAATCATTAGAATTATGCCTAACTGTGGGATTCATCTGTATACTTTATGAACATGATTATAATATAATTGTTTTGTTGTTAAAAGGTCATTCTCACCTACACACTTATGCATTATTATTCCATGATAATTGGATATTTTATTGTTTTAATTGAAAGTTCATTCTCATAAACACATAATGAGCATAATGTGAAAGTTCTTCTCACATAAATAGAGATTCTAGGTTGAAAGTCAGTTCTCACCTAATTGAATCTAACATGAAGACATGGACTGTGAAAGTTTATTCTCACACATGATCTAATGAACTATCCTAATAAAATAATTTAGGATTCAATAAATACTTCATTCGAATTATGCTTAGCACTGAGTGGATATTGAATAAGATATTGAAGGTCCCCCGTTAGAAAGGGCGGGTTTCTAGAAAGTATCTCTTGAGATGGAAGCTCCCCTGTCAGAAATGGCGGATTTCTAGTAACAATCTCCTTATCCCAAAACTACGTGCCCCCGTAGGTTATTAGCTATTGGATCCACCTAAGAGCTAATACATTTTAGTTCTACCTTAGGCAAGTAGGACACCTCTTTTCGGTGTGGGACATGACACCGGATTCCATGCAAGGTCATATGGTCTATGTCGGTTAAAGCTAATTCCCATAAGGTGATGTCTAGGATAAATTATGGCTATTCAAGAAGTACTACTTAGTGTGGGTGGGGTTATGGGACTTCATCCGTGCATTGCACATGTAGGATTTGAGATTAGTTATGGTGTGTTCCCATTTTGTCATGATGACTCATGTAACGAATGTGATTTTGACTAAATGGCAATTGCATTTGATGAAAAGGCTAGTGGTAACGTTGTATGCTAACTTTGATTGTTGCTATGAGTTTCTTTCATTGATATGGTGGACTAAAAGTGAATGTTTCCTTGTCTATTAGAAATAGGCTAACGATGAGATCAAAAGATGGTAAACATGAATGAAGACCTAAAGTGACTTGCTTAGCATGGGAGAGATTATGGGATCTTACTCATGCATTAGACAAGTTTGCCTTGAGTTGGCTCGTGAAGTGTTTCTCTTATGTCATGCTAAATCTAGATTGTATTTGCTATGTATATATCGCTAATAGTATTTCTTATGCTCACTAATGGTGATTGTTGTCTACCATGATATAGTCTATGTCTTATCATGATGTCTCTTATGCTTATGACTTGTGTTTTCACATTATCTTCAAAATGATGGTTTAAACTAGTAAAGTGCATGCATTCAACTAAAATGTCCCTTTTTGCATGATTTTGAAGGTTTTTATACATGGCTATTATACTTTGTGCATATTTGTACTAACCCATATCTCTTCTACATTTTTTACAAAGTGTATGGTTTGGAGATATCGACTTCCATCCTCGTGGCTAGGATGATAGTAGATCAAGAAGAAGAAGTTTGGTAAGTCCTCATAGCATTCGAGGGCTTGACCACTATGTCCTTTATGTCTTTCTTTTATGATTTAGACTTTTGTAAGGGCTGTGTCCCAAAGATTTATTCAAGAGTCTTATAGATCGTTTGAGACATAGTGTCGTAGATTTCCACTTGTTTTTATAAAAGATTTTGATTATATGAAAAAAGTTTTAAATTTCTACACCATTTTCTATTATCTTATGTTATGACATGCTTTGAGGATTGTATGAAGCTTTTCGGAGTCTTGTACTCCATGTCATATCTAGGGGGTACTCTTGGGTCGTGACAAACATGGTATCAGAGCAGAAGGTTTTGGGATGCTTCTAGGATTTCTCAAACCACTTATAGTAGAGTCTTGTTTATAGTGTCAAGCGCGCAACATTTACGACTAGAAGGCTATTGGATGTTAGGAAATCTCACTTCTTCATTCTTTAAATTGTGCCATAGAGTTTAACTCTATAAGGTCTCTCTCCTATTCGTTATCCCATGGTCTTTGGGATATGACCACTTGAAGGGCTCTTAATACATTGATCGAGGGAGAAAAGGTTGGTAGTGATGCCAATTATGGCCATGTGACTAGATGGAACTTGATATGATATATTTAGATGATATCCTTTTGTATAAATGTGTTGTATTATGGTTATGTGTGTTGGTTGGTAGAATGCGACTTAGTCATGATGAGTTTTGGGGTGTATTGGAGAATTTGATGAATAAGGTGTTTGAGTGATGCCTAGAAGTGTTGAGTGAGTAGACTCCACTAAAAAAAGGTAGAATTTCAATTCACCACGGTTTAGAATCATCTTGTGTGATGAAGGTGAAAGTTTAGTGATAACTTGACTCGACCTTAGAGTTAGAAGAAGTGGTGCTTATAAAAGTCCGTATAGGCTTACTCCCAATGGGGAGATAATCTTCTTAGATAGAAAGGTCGTTGAGTGTTCTTGATCTTCATGATTTGGATTGGCGTGAAATTCTCACCTTGAGAGGTGTAGTCAGTTTGAAAAGTTTAGTCCCGGTTTGGTATAGTCATATGAGATCTTGAGTGATATTGGTAAGGTTGCTTATGAGCTAGAGTTCTTAAATTAGACCTCTCTAATTTAGAAGTACCGGTAGAGGTCTTAGACGGGCAGGTTAAGAAATAGAAGAACGAGGAATTTCCTTTCATGAAAGTGTGAATGAGTGGTCTTTGTGTGAAGATTGTAGGCGAGGGTGCTACTTGGGAGGCCAAGGGCCAATAAGATGCCCCAATATCCTTATCTTTCCTTCTATTCCTCCTTTAGCTTGAGATAATAAGTTTCCCTTGACTTGTTTCATGATTGTGGAGTCTTGGATGTGGTATGTGTTCCATAATTTCCTCTTATTATGCATGTTCTTAATGAAATCCATGTTTAGTAGGAAAATGAATATTTATGATTGAAGATCCTCATGTGGTTGTGCATTATGTATGAATTGCCTATTTGACTTCACGGGATGCATTGATGAACATGCTTTTGTATGTTTTTGAGAGTAATTGCATATTGGCTCCATGATATTGTGTTGAGCATGCTTTAAAGCTTAGAGAGGGTAATTCCTCCTATAATATGAGAAATGTTTAATTTGCATGCATAATGGGTTGTTAGATGTAGTTCCTACTTCTTTGTGTTGAATTGAGCATGTTGAGATGGAGTTGATGTGTCCTCCTTTGAATTGAGCATTATTTGATGTTTCATGCATGATGGGCTGCTAGTCTTCAGTCATTAATTTGGTAAGGTGTTTAGATCGTCATTCGAGGACGAATGATCCCAAGGGGGAGATATTGTAACACAACCGGAAAACCAGTAGGTGAAACTAGAGCCTTAGGTGAGAGTTTTAGAGTTTGATGTAAGAGTTAGAATCGTAAAATGGATTTATGTACTTATGATGAGGGGTCTAGGGATTAAACGTCAAGGTACGACTCCCCAAGTACCAACCTAGGGCCCTTGAGGAGGACCTTAAAGCCTAGGGTCACGACCCAGGGGTACCCCTTAGATGTAACAAGGCGTACAATACTCCGACAAGTCTCATACAAGCCCCTTAGCATATCATAACATGAGATAATAGAAAATGTTGTGGAAATTAAAACACTTTAAAATAACATCAAGTCTTTCATTAAACGAAGCGGAAGTTTTTAACATTGTGTCAAACCATCTAATACTTAAAAAGACTTAGGGACGCAGCCCAAACAAAGTTCTAAACAAAAAGGGAAAGGCATAAAGGAAAGGTGATTAAATTCTCGATGCTATGAGGACTCACCAAATCTTCACTTTGTTTCTCTACTAAGATCCTAGCCACAAGGATGGAACTTAATATCGTCGGACCCTATATTTGATAAGAATGTAAGAAAGATTATGCGTTAGTACAAAAATATACTAAGTATGATGGCTAGCATAAATCATCAGCATAAGCATGGCATATATTTTAGTCAACATAAGACATAGGTTATACACATAAGAGATAATAACATAAGTCATAAGCATATTCAATGCACATAAATAAACATACTAAAAGAGGAACACTTCTCGAGTAACCTCATCTTGTTCGTACTGATTACATAGGTCATCCACCTCTAGTCATACATATCAAGGAAAGCAATTCAATTAACAATCAAAGCAAAGCTATCACCATACAAACAATGTCATATAGAAACATACTTACAATACTTCCTTGAAATAATCTTTCTGCATCATAAACATGCTACCTTCATTAGGGATTAGTGCGTTATATTCATACTATTTATGGAAGTGTACTTCTTTTCTAGTCCAAAACAAATCATGATTCATGAATGCTTACGATTTACTCCACAACAATCCTATTTACAATTAAACAATCATCATATATCTTTTCTCTCAAAGCCACACTAGTCATAACTCATGGTATTAGCTTTACTCTCAAGCCCTACTAATCATAATTCAACATATAATCTTTATTCTAAAAACCCCTAACAATCATCATTGATCATCCATTGCTGTAGTCTCAAGGCAATCCTAAACTTACAATTCATTGTTCATTATACATACTTGATCCTAATCAATTCATGTCTAAGAGCTTTACTCTTAAGCAATTCAAATCTATGTGCTTCCATCTCAAGCAATCTATAATGTAATTCACCAATCCTAGAAGATCACATGTAAGACCTTAATTTCCCCTTTCATGGCATAAAGCGCATCTATATCAAATTCAATCTAAAATCATAGGTTAAGCATAGATACATGTATATTCATACTAAAACATGCAATTCCATCATAAACAATCATAATCAACTCTATTGGATCATAACCCATAACATTAGAAGAAACCCTAATTTGACTGGGGGAAATCTTCTTCTAAATTTGGGAAAACATGTTATTCATGGATGAAAACAATTCATGAATGAATAAACCATCATACCTTGATTACAAAGCCCTCACAAAGATTTGAATATGGAGACTTGACCTGACCTAGCTGGACCCTATTCTTCTTCTTCTTCTTCTTCACTTTCTAGAGAGAGAATATTTGAGAGGAACCCAATTCTTTTGGTGAGTTGACAGAATGACTTCAATGACTTAGATTAGGGGTCTAAAATACTAATATAGGTTATTTAGACTAGGGTAAAATGACACCACTTAATGTCTAATTAAATCCGGAAAAGACCATTAAGTCCTCAACTAAGCAGCCCACCTATTGACCCACGAGACCCCGCTAACGGACCGTGGACAGTCCGTCCTGGTAAAGTGTGATCTGGGTTCAGAGATGCTGTAAATTTACCATGGACCTACGACCCCCAACCACGGGCCTTGACCCATCCACGGGGCATGGGTCCTTGGCGTGGTTACTGCCTTAGGTAGTTTCCTAGGGTGGTCATTCACGAGGCCCAGCTACGGGGCGTGGCTGGCCCTCTGTGGGTTACACCAGGAATTATAAAAGTTGTTGAGTTCAATCTTTCGTATACGGGGTGTTACTTTATATCCTCCTTGGTAACATTTGTTCTCGAATGGCATTCTAGGCACTTCTTAAAGGAAATGACTCAAGACTAGCAACCTACCATGCATGCAACACATCTAAATCCACACAACCAAAGAGGAATCATCAATTCTAAGCTAAACATGTTCAATGCATCACAAGGAAGGTAGGAACTACATCTAACAACCCAAAATGCATAAGTTTCTAAAATTTCTCCTGATCAAGGAGGAACTATGATCTCCAAGCTAAAAGCATGCTCAACACAATTCCATGAAGCCAATATCCAATCTATGCTCATAAGATACATCCAAGGAGGAATCTCTCAACTCCAAGCTAAGACATGTTCATCAATTCATCTCATTAAGTCTATAGGCAACTCATACTAAATGCACTACAACATGAAGAAAAGTCATGCAAACTCATTTTCTTTTCATAACACAAGTTTTTCATGAACATGCACAATCATAAGGAAAACATGAAAACATCTAAAACACACATTACTTCACAAAACGAACAATCCATGAGGAACTTTTCATCTCAAGCTAAAGGAGGAATAGAAGGAAAAAAGAATGAGTATATCGGGACATCTTATGGGCCTCGGCCTCCCAAGTAGCACCCTAAACTAAAACCCTCACTAAAAAATCACTCCATAACATCAGGAACACTCAACAACCTTGATATCTAAGCACACCATCTCCCTCTTGGGAGAAAGCCTAAACCAACTTTTTAAGCACAGCTTCTTTCATTTCTAAGGTTGGATCGAGTTACCACTAAGCTATCACATCTTTCACACAAGATGATTCTAAACCCAACAACATACTAAAAGCTCATAATTACTATATCAGGTTCTACAATCTATAAGGCATGACATTAATGGAGTCAATTCATACTAAGGAAAACATCAACGTTTAGCATATCAAGCCTATCAAGTCACAAAAGACAAAGCAATATCGGAATCTAATAAAGCATAAAACACATACCGGGAGAAAAATTCGGAGTACACTCTTGTTCATCTCTAGGTTTAAGAGCATAGAACCTATTATGCCTTGGAGCATCCCCATCTGAACCACTAGGAGAATGTTGCATACTTTCTCTTTCCTTAGCTTCCATCTCTAGATAATTTGTAATTATGTGCCCAATTTAACAACAACTAAAGAAACCCTCCCTTCCGGCCAAACACCTACCCTCATGTGTCTTTCCATATCTAGCACAAGTAGGCCATCAAGATTCGCTATTATTTCCTTGTTGTTTAGGGTAAGACATCCTATCTTCACTATACTTAGGAGCATTATAGGAAACTTGTCCGGAAAACCTTTGTTGTGCTTAGAACGACCATGTCCATCAGACGTATGAGAAGAATTATCATCATCATTTGTAGACTTTTTTTTCTTCCTATCTCTCACTTTTAGTTTCTCTTATTAGATTTGTTGAGCATGAGTCATAATATGAGCAATGGCTACGTCACCAAAGAGCATGGCGGTACGACATTCTTTCAATACTAAATCGGATACTCCCGACACAAACTTATTCATTCTCGCCGTAGAGTCGGCCACTGAAGATGGAGCATGTTTAGACAATTGAGAAAACCTTAACTCATATTCCTTAACACTCATATTTCATTGCCTAAGGTTAATGAACTCAAGCACCAAAGCTTCTCTCATCTATAGAGGGAAGAACTTATCGAGAAAAGCGGTTTTGAACATTTCCCACTCTATGGGACCCATTCCTACCGGTCTAGCTTATTTCCATTGATTAAATTAAACATGTGCAACCCCTTTGAGTTGGTAAGCAGCCAATTCTACCTTCTCCTCTGAAGTAACCCCGTAATGTCTAACACCTTATAGACATCATCTACGAACTCTTGATGATCTTTCTCAAGCTTTGACCTATAAAACTCTTGAGGATTTATCCTCATGAAGTTCCTCAGTCTTGAAGCCGCCCTACACACATTTGGGTTCATAGGAGCTACTACCTCTGTATTGGCTTGGGCCTTCATGTCTTGAGCTAACATATGAAAATCGGACCTAAATTCTGCATTAGTAACATCTTCAGCCAAAGGGTCAATTGGAGCTTGTGGAGGAACTTGGGGAGGATCTTCTTGATCCATGTTGTCTTCCTCAGTCCTTCTAGCGTTAGCCCTTGTAGTAGTAATATCATGTAGACCATCGGGTATGGATTAGGGGAAAGACCTAAATATATTTAAGACTCTATGGCATGACTTAGAGAATGAAGAAGTGAAGTTTCCAATACATCTAATAGCATCTGACACTTATGAACAACACTCTACTACACGTGCTTTTGAGACATCCTAGAACCTTTCTAAACGTTGTGCTCGGATATCAAGTTTGTCACGACCCAGGGGTACCCCCTAGGTGTAACAAGGCGTACAAGAATCCACGAAGTCTAATACAAGCCCCTTAGAATATCATAACAAGAGATAACAGAAAATGGTGTGGAAATTAAAATATTTACAAATACCATCACGTCTTTGATAAAACGTAGCGGAAGTTTTTAACATTGTCTCCAACAATCTAATACTTAAAAAGACTTAGGGACGCAGACCAAACAAAGTTCTAAACATAAAACGAAAGATATAATGGAAAGGTCATCAAATCCAAATCTTCACTTGCTTGCCCTACTAAGATCCTAGCCACGAGGATGGAACTCAATATCGGCATACCCTATATTTGATAAGAATATAGGCAAGAGTATGCATTAGTATAAAAATGTACTAAAATGATGGATAGCATAAATCATTAACATAAGCATGGAATAAATATTAGTCAACATAAGACATAGGCTATAAGCATATGAGATAACAACATAAGTAATAGGCATATTCAATGCACATAACTCAACATACTAAAAGAGGAACACTTCTCAAGTAGCCTTATCTTGTTCTTACTCATTACATAGGTCATCCACATCTAGTCATACATGTAAAGGAAAACAACTCAATTAACAATCCAAGTTAAGATATCAACATACAAACAATCTCATATAGACACATACTTACAATACTATGTTGATGTAATCTCGCTTCATCATAAACATGCTACCTTGATTAGGGATTAGTCCCTTATATTTATACTATTCATGGAAGAGTACTTCTTTACTAGTCCAGGACAAATCATGACTCATGAATGGTTATGATATACCAATTCAAGGGTACCAAAGAAAAGCACCTCATAATGCTAGACCAAGCTATCATGGAAAGCACCTTAGTAAGCAAGTCCAAGATAATCAAGGAAGGGTGCTATTGGTCAATCCAAGATATCAGGAAATGATATGGCCGCAGCAAGTCAAGCTATCATGCAAGCATTCTATTATGCTAGTTCAAGCTACATTGGAAGGGAACTATTGTTCAATACAAGGCTATCCATGAGATCTTCTAACTCAAGCTACCATGGTTGGTCTTTTCTTACCAAGTCAAGCTATTCATGAAGGGATTACATATCAGTACTTCAAGCTAACATAGTTCATACATTCTTTGATTCATTTTTGGTGAGAAAGCCTTTAAACCTAGAATCATTCTATGTGAGAAAAAACTTTCACATTATACATACATGCATACATTACAATATGTGGGTAAACCTTCCACAACAATCCTATTTACAAATCAACAATAATCCTATATATTTTCTCTCAAAACCTCACTTGTCATAACTCAACATATTAGGTTTACTCTAAATCCCTACTAATCATAATTCAACACATAAGCTTTATTCTAAAATGCCCTAACAATCACCATTCATCATCCATGCCTTAGTCTCAAGGCAACGCTAATCTCAAGCCTTACAATTTATAATTCATCATACATACTTGATCTTAATCAATTAATATCTAAAAGATTTACTCTTAAGAAATTCATATCTATGTTCTTCCATCTCAAGCAGTCTATAATGTTTCATCAATCCTAGAAGATCATATCTATGCCCTCAATTTCCCATTTCATGGCATAAAAGTCAACTATATCAAATTCACTCAAGAAACATAGGTTAAGCATGGATACATGTATAACCATACTAAAACATTCAATTCTATCTTAAACAATCATAATCCACTCTATTGGATCATAACCCATAACATTAGAAGAAAACCTAGTTTGCCTTAGAGAATTCTTCTTCTAAATTGGGGAAAACATGGGGCTTCATGGATGAAAGAAATTCATGAATGAATCAACCATCATACCTTGATTAAAAATCCCCCACAATTCTTGGGAGATGGAGACTTAACTTGACCCTCTTCTTCTTCTTCTTCTTCTTCTTCACTTTCTAGAGAAAATATTTGAGAGGAACCCAATTATTTTGGTGAGTTGAGAGATGAATTCAATGACTTAGATTACGGGTTTAAAATACTAATATAGGTGGTTTAGACAAGGTTAAAATGGCTCCACTTAATGTCTAACTAAATCCGGAAATGACCATTAAGTCCTCAACTAAGGTGCTCAACTCTTGACCAACGAGACCCCGTTGACGAACCATGGATAGCCCTACGGTCCGTTCGGGTTAAGCGTGGTCTGGGCTTAGAGATATTGTAAATTTACAATGGAACTACGACCCCCAACAAAAGGTCGTGGACCCATCCATGGTGGATGGGTCCTTGGCGTGGTTACTACCTTAGGCAGATTTCTAGGATGGTTAAACACGAGGCCCAGCTACGGGGCATGGGTCTAACCAAGGGGTGTGGATGGCCCCTCGTGGGTGACACCAAGAATTATAAAAGATGGTATGTTCCATCTTTCGTATACGGGGTGTGATGTTTGCGTAATCAAGACACAACTTCTGATGCAAGTGTATACTATCGTACAATAGTTTAGTAACCCAACCTTGGGTTGGGATCGTGTCCAAGAGAGTGGTTTTGAGAATTAATAGAAGAATAAAACTTAGTTATCACTAGTCGTAGCTAAAGACATTAACGATTAAAAATATTGTAAATTAAAGGGGGACACAAGAGTGTTAATTAACAATGGGGGGTTTTATTACTAGTAAGTAAAACAGGAAATAAGCGAGGGTTTCTATGTAATGAGAGGGGATCCTTGGGATGTGACGGGAATACGGGTAAAGCTAGATTATTGGGTACATGCTTTCGATAGAAGATTCATAGAATAATTGTGACTAGGGTAGACTTTAAGGGGGATAAGCTCTCTCTCGAGCAACTTACCCAATTTCGAATGCGTTCCTCTCGGACACCCACTTGCCGCATGAAGACAAGGTAGGCCTTAACCTACTCACTCTCTCGAGCTGAGTGTGTGGACATGGGACTAGGGTTCACTCAATCGAGCTGAACTTCATGTTGACCCACTCGCAATGACCATCAATTTAGTAGTCTTAATTTTACGACCTCTCTCTCGAACAAGCCAAAAACACATAAATAAACTTTTATTGCAACTACAAATTCATTAATTTCATCCACAACTACGAAACGAATCACAATTAAACTACGATTAAACTATCAGTAAGCAAGAAACAACAATTATCTTAACCCATATTCGCTAAATCACACCCTAAGAATTGGGGTTTTTAGCCACACATGTATAAGAGATAGAAACTTATATCAAATTGAGCTTGCATACAACTGGGTATGACGATTTAAGTCTTGATACAGGACAAAATTGAAGAATCAAAGAGACCCAAACCTAAATCTTGAAGATGAAACCCTTTGGATCTTCAAGTTATCAAAACCATCTCAAGCTTAGAGCAAAAATATCAAAAAGTACTATTCTATATAAAACTTATAATAATTGTTCAACTTTTAAAACTACAACTATAACTAGTATTTATAATTTTCAAAAATCGGTGCTGCAGTGGATCATTCGGCGTCGTTAGTCGGAATCACCGATCAACTCGGTGATTCGTCCTTTGGTGTAGTTCATCGCCGTCTTGCACTAGCCTTCAGTATCGTCGTGCTCTGGCTCATTGGCTGACATGGTACTGCTTCGCAGAACTTTCCGGTGATGCGTCGACTGCTCCCTTTTTCCGCCAACTTGATCCTTTCCTTCAGGGCTAAGAATAGTAGAACAAAAGGCGAAGTAAGACCCTTCGACGATTCACCAAGTGGACTCGGTGATCCTCGGGCCTTCATTTCTTCGTTCTTTTCATCCCTTTCGTTCCTTTTTGCGACGTAGTGTCCATGCTTTCCTTCAAACTTCAAATAACTGAAACTTAAGGGTTTACATTAGATATTGAGATAAAATAATCATTTGAGGACACAATTTCTATTAAAATATAGCCCTAAATGAGTCCAATATGTGGACTCATCAACACCCCCAACCTAAACTTTTGTTTGTCCTCAAGTAAAACTGAAGTTCAGCACTTCAACAAAGATGTCTCACACAGTGCTACACAAGATTCAATTATGAATGTACACAACAAGACTCAATTTACTAATGCAATGATTAATTGTGTACTCAAAGATTCAAGTTGTGATACACCATTACCAAAGATTCTCAAGCTCGCAATATTTGTTTCAAATGCAAGTTCAAGCTCAACAAAAGCCTTTGAATACCCTCACACAAATGGTGATTCAATTTTCACACGCAAAGGTATAATCAATTTAATGTTCAGGAATCAGATACAACACTCACACTTACAAAGATAAACACAATGCATAATTTCACCCACAGGTTTGCCCATATTTTCCAATCAACATTTGTTTCGACTTTCTCAAGTTCACAAAGGTCTTAACAAGGCTTGTAACAAGGCTGAGTGCAAATGTATGGTCATTTAGGCTCAGTGACTTTTATCCTCATGAAATATGGTGCTCTGAACACTTCCTTTCATTTTTCCTTCATCATTTTCATTAGTGCATCATAGGTCATCCTATTATTCACTTTCCATGGATTGTTGGGAACCCCATCTCTTTTGTACTTTATTCCACAACTATCTTTTTCATTCTTTTTCTTTTTCTTTCTTTTTTATCCTTTTATTTATTTATATTGAGGGGTTCCATTTTTCTCAACATCATGGGTTAAAGGAGACTTTCCTTGCACTTCTTGACTTAGGCCTTTGGCCTAAGTTGGCTATTCAATTAACCACAATTCAAGAGGATTATAGGTAATAAGTTAAGAAAGGTCTAGTTTTCATCAAGTTTCTTCAAAAGAAGGGAAAGGCTCAAAGGGTATTCAAGAGAGAATCACACGCTCGCAAGGTAGGTCACAAAATAGGTATATGTCAAATTGGTTCACTCTCTTCGAAGTTGCCTAAGATCATATCAAGAGAAAGTGTTACTTAGTCAACCGGACCAACAGGGCAAATTCTAGGTGTTGTCATGCATGTTTCCAGGTAAACTTATCACACAACGCATCGACACTTAAGTCAAACAAGACTCCACACTTTCGCTAGTTTGCAACAGTCATCATAAGAGAATTGATTTGATAAATGGCTTATCACAACGAAATGCAAAGAGTTCACATATTGTCTATGCAACTTCATTTGGCCTCATCGTAGCCGTACATTCATGTTCGTTCGATTTTAAGCACTATTCAGGTCATCGGTATTGATCGATACCGAGACTCAAATTTGGCAAGGAACAACCACATTCAACAGCATATAAAGGGTGGCAAAAATGTGCAAAAAATTCAAAAAAAATTGGCAGGGTCAAAATCATTTTGCAATTTAAAAATAAAAGGAGCCATAAGCTCAAACATCCACAGAAAACAGTTTAAACCCAATTTATATAGAACAACCCAAATATATAAACGAAACACAATTCACGAATAGCACAAAAAACGTGTGGGCCTCACCCCACCACAAACAAAATCATTTGTCCTCAAATGCAAATAACAAAATATCCGGCCTTTAGAATAAAGAAAGATAGAGAGGCAGGTAAGGAGGAATCCTGTCTATATAGTTGCTCCATCTGTCTGGGCATCAAAACCTGATGTGTCAGCCTGCTTCTGGTTCCCTTTTTCTTTTTGATCTATTTCAGCTTCTGCATTGATGTTAGCCTCGATTATATTGTGCAACTCGTGAGCTATCTCAAAGGTGTGTATCGCATTGCTGAACCCGCGAGCCCACAACGGGGCATTAGGGTTGATGGGCATCCTCCTCCTCGAACTAGCTATCTTTCTCTCGCTCCTTACAATTCTTCTAAACGTTTGTGCTCTTATGTGTCTGGGTGGCATGTTTCTTCTTGCAAATTTTGGTCTGGCCATGTCTGCAAAGTCTTGAGATAATGTCAGATCATATTTTTCAACAAGAACAAACACATTCAGCTGCAGAAAGACTAGATAGTCCATTTGGTGTGCCACCAAATACCTTTGGCGAGCCACAAACAATTCACCGAAGATCACAGTGCGGAAGGAGTAGAGGTGTAGACAAAGGGCGAACAAGAAGACTTTCAGCTAGTCACCGAATGCTCCTGGTGACCTTATACTTCTCGCCGAATGTTACTGATGCCACAACAAATAAAAGCATGATAATAAGGACGATAATGGGTAATAAGGCGAACCGCGGAATAGTTCGGCGAGCTACTCACAACTCGCCGAATGACCCAATGTGCCTACGTTTGACTCAACTTCTCAAATTCATCCCCGCAACAACTGAAACTGTAATTGAAGCACAAAATGAACAAATTCGACCAGGACCTATAACATACGAATACCACTCATCACACATTAACCCCACTCTATGCATTGGAGAACAAGGTTTCAACAGTTCAGGCAGTAAATGCAAGGTTATCGAAGAAGAATCGATACATAAACAAATAAACCCAATCAGGATGGTTCAGCAGATTTCGACAAGATCACTCATTTGCAAATGTCACGACTCGAGAGGACCCCCTAGACGTAACACGGTGTACTCGACCCCGAAGGGTTCTAAAATAAGCCTCTTAGCATTCATAACATTAGATACATAGAAATAGTGCGGAATTTAAAAACTTTTCTTTAATAAATCCAACATCAAAAGACATTTATAAAATAGCGGTATACTAAGTCTCACATGGCCATCTTAGAAAACTTTAACAAGATTGGGTCACAGCCCTTTACAATCGAAGTCTTAACAAAGTCTTAAACCTAAAAACTAGAAACATCAAATCATTGTCCTCGACATATGAAGAGATACCAAAAGAGGTCTTGAGAGAACTCTAATCACAAGCTTCTCTAGAGAAAGCAATAACTTGCCGAAACCTACACTTGTAGTAAAGACAAAAAATATGGGTTAGCACACAAAAATGTACTAAGAATGATGACCATGCAAAAACATGTTTTAAAAAGAATATTTTGTTGAAAGTCGTGCTTTATGCCATTTTTGTAAAACTTCAAGAACATTGATACTAGAGGCATAATATAAGTGACAACCAACATACGAAGTCACATAATTCACTTTTGAGCAAAATCATATATAACCCTTTACCTTCACCTTCAGCCTCCACCTCAAGTAACCCTCAAGCTATGCCTTGGGCAATGTATGGGTAGCGTCTCATACCACCACCCACACTAAGGCACAACCTTAAGGTAACCCAAAAGTGAACTTAACATTCATCCTTTTCACGTTTACACAATAAAGGATTTAAGACATAAACATTATATGTATCACATCATCACATTAAGACTAATATCTAAGACAACTCTAAGTCATACTTATGCAGTGTGCAAGTAGCATCCCATACTACTACTCACACTAAGTACTCCTTTGAAGTCACCATAGACAAGGCACATTCATATAAAATAGACATGACAATGAAGTAACTCATAATACAATCCAAGTATAGCATGTATATTTACATTTAAGCATTTAATCCAACCTTCTTCATTAGATTCATTTAGGACAAATTCATGCATTTAGAAGACTTTCACACATTAAGTTTGGAAAGCCAATATGCCTTCTCAAACATAGAAGACAAGCTATAGTCACAATACATTCATTAAATAGTAATATCAATACCTTAGCAACCTCTAAGAACACTTCTGCAATGCATGGTTGGCATCCCATAATACCAATCTTACTGAGCATTCCATGAAGCCACATATTCATTTCCATAATCTTCAACCTTACCATATTTCATTGTCGTAAATGAGGAATTATACAAGTACACAAACTAAACATAAGGAAATTCATCTATTCATATCTTATCATACCATAAGGAAACCATTTCACAACATCCTGATAAGTCTCCTTGTGCAATGTAAAATTTAAGTCCCATACCCCCACTTCTACCAAGTAAACCCATTAAGAAGGCATAGTATAGTTCCTATCATATTCATTATCTTATTGTTATTAGGGAATATTATCCATAACTGACATAGACAATGTGAGCTACATGCAATCCTGTGTCATATAACCCCACACCGAAAGAAAGCATTCTTACTTGTCGAAGTAGAACTAATTATATTTAGCTTATAAGTGGATCCACTATCTAAGTCCTATGTTTGGCACATAGTTATGGGATAGGGAGATTGCTACTAGAAATCCAACCTATTGCATTAGCGGAGGAGCTTCCATCTCATGAGTTTACTATAGATGACCCAAATTATTGCATTAGCGGAGGGGCCTTTTCCTCATTGTCCATATCCACTCGGTACTAAGAATTATTTCCCAATTATACATAATTAGTATGGAATTGTATCTACATGTGTGAAGGCATACTTTGCCCTTCGTTCAATAGAACTCACTAAAATAACTCATAGATTCATTTAAGTGAGAACTACCTTTCACCTTAGAATCAACATTAGTATGTTAGAATAACTATCACACCAAGATCATGTGTTCTCATGAGAATGTACTTTCAATCAACACAATAGGATCAACATGGTTATGTACATTTCATGCATAATAATGTGTAAAGGTGTATATGAGAACTATACCTTCAATTAACACCATTGATACATCATAATAATGTTTATGCATGTAGTGTGTGTGTAATTGTCCTTGCAATGACACAAACAACAACATTATCATCCTAGACACTTCATTCATAATTAAGTGTAAAGGTAAGGAAAGAATGGCCTTTCAGCAATACCACAATATACAAAATATTCATGTGACCTCAACTTCCAAGTAAAACATGAGTTCACACACAATCTTGTCAACATGCACAAACCTTCACAATCTGCCCTTCAAGGGTTAAAAGCACAATAGATAAGGGAATACCATGGTCCAACAACTCATCAATACATTAATCACATAATGATTGGCATTTTATACTTCAAGTATTCATTAAAATGCACATAATATCATGACCAAGTCAATTCATGTTTAGAAGCATTACCCTAAACCAATTCGAGTATAGGTGATCTAATCTAAGCCATTACATTGAGAATTCATCATTTTAGGAGGATCACATTTAAACCGTCAATTTACCTCGACATAACCCTAGAATCTTAGGTTAATCAATAATACATGTAGAATTATACTAACATCAAGTAACTACATCATAATTAAACACCTCCACCTTTCAAGTTGATCAACATCTCAAACACAAGTCTACTACCACAAGTGCTTAGGTCAAACATGCCCTTTCAAGGCTATGATCACAAATCCTCAATTCCCCAACAATTCACCATAATTAGTCATAGATTATGATACAAGTCAACAATATAAATCAATCTAGGCATAAATCCATCAACATTCATTCATAATCAACAAACCCACTTCATAAGGCACAATTTAGGAATTGAGAGAAATCATGGGTTCATAATGTGTTTTCATCTTAAATCATCAATTAAACATCAATATAATCATGGTTTATCATTTGAAAACGTTTGATTTAAGAACCTATAAGGTTGAGTGAAACTTAGGGTTTTTCATGAAACTTGATAACTTTGACACTTCTTTGAAATTGACTCTAGGGTGAAAACTAACCCTAGATGAAGGATCACCATACCTTTTACTAAGATTTACCCACGAAATTTAATGAAGAAATCTTTGAATCCAAACCCTAACTCCAACTTCTTCTTCTTCCATGAGTTAGACAGAGAAATATTGAGAGAGGAAGAACTTTGGGGTTTTGATTTTGGTGTTTTGAATAAAGGAGTAAATGAAGTGTTTTAGGACTTGAAACTATGAATATTTATGATATAAACCATTTAAAATCAACCCCACATAATAAAACATTAAAAAAAAATTACTTAAGAACCCCTCACTTGGGCAGCCCTGTCAGGGACCAAGGAAGACTCTACGAACCGTGAAGGGGAACCACAGCCCGTGAAGGTGCCCGTGGTCCCTAAGCAGTAGCTCCTCCTAATCTTTCAAACCTTCAATTGGCTAAGGCATCTCCATGGCCAACTCTATGGACCGTGGCGATGACCACTGGTCGTGGAGTGGCTCGTGTAGTTGAGGCATAACCTTGGCCTCAAGGCCTTGGTACGCTCATGGCCAAGTAACTTCCACGGCCACTTTTACGGACCGTGGTCAAGGCCACTGACCGTCGAGTGATCCATGAAGCCTTGGGGCAGTGCTTAGCCAAGGTAGGAAGCCTTGGCCCTTGGCTTAAGTCCTTCCTTCCTTGGCTTGGCACAAGCCCTTGCACCCTTAACCAACATACCAAAGGCCATTTTTTTTCATTGAGTCTAACACGTGTCTTGACGTTGACTCACTAACTCCATCAAACAAGGCTTGGAAGAACATTACACAACATGAACACTCATTACAAACACTACATTAGGCTCTAGTTTTACTTATTCATTTTATGGGTTGTTACAACAAATGAGTATACTTTTGACAAGACAGTTATGAGGTTCGGGAAACTAACCTTTTGTGCTATTGGGATGCTAGGAAACAATGAACTCTGACTCCACGCACAAATCAATCAACCAAAATACAATAGAGATGCAGCGATATTGAAAATAAGACTAGGTGTAAGCTTGCAACATCTGAAAATGAGGTAAAGAATAGGAGATTCAAAGTTTTAAACCTTTGGCTTGAAAAACCCTCCAGTTCTTGCCCATTAGGCGACATTAGTCATGAGCGCCGAACCATTCGACGTCACGCCAAGTAGTCACATTCTTCGTCGAGTATTACAGAATCCCCAGTCAGTTTAGGAATCCAAACGGCGATATAAAGTGCGATCGCCGCACCATTATCTCTAAAACCAAAGTAAAATAATAAAACAGTTTTGAGTTGCCTCCCTAATAACGCTTTAGTTAACATTGTGGCATGATGCAAGTCCACCTTCAAACCTCATTCTTGGAGTTAGCCATAGATCACTCGGCAAACCCCCTTGTTGTCTTAGATTTAGGTGAGACGAGATATGACCTATATGGGTTTCTAACTACTTGATTGAAACTCAAAGGGAGGTGACGGCCTGGCTAAGAGTAGATACATCTTCTTTCACGTCTTTTAGCATTTTATCTGACCCTTCAACTTTGTTGAGGATACGTGAGAGCATATACTCAGACCTACCACTTTCTGAATCCTTGGGTTTCTGGAGCTCATGGGGAGGCACATAACTATCCTTTTCCCCATCTTTCCAATTTGGATTACGGTCCCTCCATTCAAGATTTTGGTCCTTCAAGCCTTCGTCTCTAGCCCAACTTTGGTTACCACCCAGCCTTGGGTAATTTGAGTGGTTGCCACCGTCTTGGTTGGCTAGAAAATTTATCTTCTCGTTATATAAGGCTTCAAACTTCATATCCTCAGGATTAGCACACCCGACCCCCAGAGCGTTGACACCACGGGCACCAACCCTCATGACATTTTTGGATATAATATCAAGTTGCGTCATGATTTTGGCCATGTTCTGGTCTCTCTTATTATCTTTTTCAATCTGCTCCTTTGATAGCTTGAAGGTGAGAGGGGAGACTTGGTCCTCACAAGTGTACTATGCTCTGTTGATGGTTGTCATGCCTTAAAAAATCTTGGCTCCTACTGTATAGGGCTGCTGCATTAAGCCTCCTGGTGACAATTGGTCTGTGACACCTTTGTTTACCGAGTCCAAAATCTGGTAGAAGTACTGAAGTAACACGTTATCAGTCAAACCATAGGTTGGTAATTGTAGCACCAACTTTTTGAACCGTAGCCAAGTCTCGTGAATAGGCTCTCCTTCCAGACTCTTAAAACTATGGATGCTATCCCTAAGTGACTTCATCCTCGTGGGAGGGAAAAATCACACTTGAAATGCGGTTATCAGTTCCTCCCAAGAAGTGATGGATTTTCGCGGCAACTCAACTAGCCATTTGCATGCCTCTTCCATCAACGAGAAAGGGAATAAACTTAATCAGACTGACTCCTGAGATATGTTTTTGAACAATAATGGTCCGTATACATATACGAAGTTTCGAAGATGCTCGTGAGGATCCTCATTAGCCAATCCACTGAAAGGTCCCTTTAGTTGCAAGAGTTGCAGCATTGTGCTCGTTATGTGGAACACTGCATTTCCCTCGGCTGGAGTTAAACGGATGGATCCAACACGTCCAATGAGATGGGGGTCATTGATGTTGGGCTCTTGGACATTGTTAAGATTACCGATGTTGTCCTGGTGGCCCACCTAGCTACTGATGTTACCATTAACACTCATGCTTTCTGAAATATTCACACAAGCAAACAAAATAAAACTAAAATTTAGTTGAGTAAACTACGACTAACAAGAACAAAAATTTTACTAATCTAAAAATTGTCAAATAACACCACTCCCCAGCAGCGGTGCCATTTTGATATTTGCGTAATCAAGACACAGCTTCTGATGCTAGTGTCTATGATCGTACAATAGTTTAGTAACCCAACCAAGGGTTGGGATCGTTCCCAAGAGAGTGGTTTTGAGAATTAATAAAAAAATAAAACTTAGTTCTCACTAGTCATAGCTAAAGACATTAACGATTAAAATCATTGTAAATTTAAGGGGAACACAAGAGTGTCAATTAACAATGGGGATTTTTGTCACTAGTAAGTAAAAACAACAAAATAAACGAGGGTTTCTAAGTAATGAGAAGGGATATTTCGGATGTGATGGGAACACGGGTTAAGCTAGATTATTGGGTACATGCTTTTGATAGAAGATTCATAGAATAATTGTGACTAGGCTAGACTTTAAGGGGGATAAGCTCCCTCTCGAGCAACTTACCCCGTTTCAAATGCGTTCCTGTCGGACACCCACTTTCCGTATGAAGACCAGCCTATGCCTTAACCCACTCACTCTCTCAAGCTATGTGTGTGGACATGGGACTAGGGTTCTCTCTTTCGAGTTGAACCTCATGTCGACCCACTCGCACTGGCCATCAATTCAGTAGTCTTAGTTTTATGACCTTTCTCTCGAGCAAGCCTAAAACACATAAATAAACTTGTATTTGCAACTACAAATTCATTAATTTCATCCACAACCACTAAATGAAATAACAATTAAACTACGATTAAACTATCTGCAAGCAAGACCCAACAATTATCTTAACCCATATTCCCTAAATCACACCCCAAAAATTGGGGTTTTTCGCCACATATGTATAAGAGATAGAAATTTATACCCAATTGAGCTTGCATTCAACTGGGTATGAAGATTTAAGTCTTGATACATGCCAAAATTGAAGAATCTAAAAGACCCAAACCCAAATCTTAAAGATGAAACCCTTTAGATCATCAAGTCTTCAAAACCCTCTCAAGCTTAGAGAAAATATATCACAAAGTACTATTCTATATGAAAATTGTAATAATTGTTAGACTCCTAAAACTACAACTGTAACTAGTATATATAGTTTTCACAGATTTGTGTTGCAGCGGATCATTCGGCGTCGTTAGTCGGAATCGCCGATCAACTAGGCGATTCTCCCTTTGGTGTAGTTCATCACTATCTTGCACCAACCTTCAGCATCGTCGTGCTCTGGGTCATTGGGTGACATGGTACTGCTTCGCGGAACTTCTCGGTGATGCGCCGATTGCTCCCTTTTTCCGCCGACGTGATCCTTTCCTTTAGGGCTCAGCACACTGGAACAAAATGCGAAGTAAAACCCTTCGACGCTTTGCCAAGTGGACTCGGCGATCCTCAGCCCTTCATTTCTTCGTTCTTTTCAGCCTCTTCATTCCTTTTTGCGACGTAGTGTCCATGCTTTCCTTCAAACTTCAAATACCTGAAACTTAAGGGTTTTCATCAGATATTGAGATAAAATAATCATTTGAGGACACAATTTCTATTAAAATATAGCCCTAAATGAGTCCAATTTGTGGACTCATCAGGGTGTTACACTTAGACTTCCGCTTTGCTTTTATAAATTGTTTTGGACTTGGACTATTGTTTTACTATTATTGATCTATGTCTTATGTTATGAGAGCTAAGTGGCATGTATGGAGTCTTTCGGGGTTTTATACGCTATGTTACATCAAGGGGATACCCCTGGGTCGTGACAATATATATGTATATATGTGTGTAGATATATATATATATATATATTTGATATTTTTGGGTTTTTCTTATTTTTTTTCAAATCCAAAACCAAACAAAATAAATTCTTAATCAAAATCAAACCAACAAACCAATCGA
Source organism: Solanum tuberosum (assembly GCF_000226075.1). Classification (NCBI taxonomy): domain Eukaryota; kingdom Viridiplantae; phylum Streptophyta; class Magnoliopsida; order Solanales; family Solanaceae; genus Solanum; species Solanum tuberosum. Next base: position 1,408,001 of record NW_006239068.1, read on the forward strand.
AGTTAGAATTAGGTTCAATTTAGATTGGTGTGTCGGTTTAGTCAGAATAGTGAACTTCTATATTCTATAATACAATGAAAATAAAATCAGAGAACAAAGTTATTAGAAGAACTGCAAAGAAGGTTTTCCACAAAAGTCATGATTCCTGAAAAAAGTTTGATCCATCTTGAGGAATACACCCTTCAATTGAAACTAGAGTCTTGTTTACTTGACACCTCAATTTTGTTTGAAATCTCATTGCTTACTGATCATTCCGTAGAATAGATTAGATTCCATCTCAAACTTTGTAGATATTACAAGAACACAAAAAGAAGTCTAGTTTTTGAAGTTTCTAATCTAATAACGGGAAGTGCATAACCTCATTTTTTTTTTATTTTTTGGTTATTAAATGAGAGTTTATTGTTGAAGCACCAATATTTTGGTTACGAGGAACTTATGTTATTTATAACATGAGTCCCTGAGGACAATCAACTTCTCACTTATGGACTAGAGAAGGTTGTTAGACTGTGGGATATAAACTCTGGTAAATGTATAAGTGTATATATGGTAGTCTTTGGATCCAAGAAATCCATATTTGGAGTATAGAGGGAATGTAGAACTCCTAGCCATATATAAAGGCATGAACTAGAACACATTGTTGTATGTTCTTTCTTTAAGACTAAATGAAGATTTCATTACAAGTGAAAGTGAGGATTCATAGGTATATGAGACCAGAATCCTCACTCCCACGGGCAATGAAAACTTTACATAGTCCACCAAATCAAGACTATGCAATGAATCATTCTAACTGATGCACTTGATATATGGCTACAGATTTTACATCCCCATTTATAATCCAAAGATGAATTTCTTGGTTCCTCAAACTTACCTATATATATATCTATAAATTCAGTAGAGTTCACATCCCACAGTCGAACTACATCTTCTACTCCACAAGTGAGAAACTTATTGTAATTAGGGCCCTATGAAATAAATAACACAAGTTCTTCTTGACCATAAAATATGTTGTTTCAAGCATTTCCTCTCATTGAAAAACTGAGCAATCAATAAATGATGAGGATAAGTACTTTCCATTATGAGAGAACTGGAAAAATGAGACATCATCTTTGTGTTGTTGTTATATTTATGAAGATTGAGATGGAATCTGATCTATTCCAAATGAGACAAGTATACAATGCCATTTTTAGTGAGTACTGACTTATGAAATAAACAAGACTCTAGTTGCAATTCAAGGGCTTGTTTAACAAGATGGATCGATCTTGTTTAAGGAATCATGATTGTTGTAGTAAAACATCTTTTCAATTCATTTATTAGCGTTTTCCTATAAAATTTTATTTTTTGTTACATGTAACACACCAGAGACATCCTCTTATAAAGGTTGGGTCCTACATGAAAAACGCATAAGGTACAGTTGAATTAATTTGTATACTATATCAGTTTAAGTGTGTTATTGTGCACATCAAATATTGGAGGGCATAGATGTTAGCTGAGCCTAATGACATTTTAGTGAATACTAAGTTGTGAATTAAAAAAGACTCTTGTTACAATTTAGGAATCATAAATGTGCAGGAAATAGTCTTTGCATGGATGAGCAATTAGGCTCTAGAACTTCAGAGGATATTCGTTATCTCAAGAGGCTATGGGAAAGTTGAATCTTTATTTTTGAATTCTTATTAACGTAGGTGCTAATGATTTTTTCTTGATAAATGGTTTTTTGTTTCTCTTTTTGGAGACAGATAATGCTTTTGTTGGGAAATTTGAAGGTACTTGTTGATTTTATTGCCATCCTCTACTGGATCTTTTGATTAGGGGTATTCATCGGTTTGTTTTGTACAATTTTGAGACATTTTTGTCCTGTATTTTCAGTTTACATTTTATCAAATGCTACGACAATATTAAACGTGACTAAATATTTTAGTATCTTGAGTATTTAAACCTTTTTTTGTTTGTATGTGAAGTATCTACTGAACTGTGAAAGCAAGTATTAAAGTGGATTGTCATCATGAAGGAATGTGCTCAATAATCTGAAGATTTGAAATGTGTTGTATTGCATGCTAAGGGAAGAACCCCCGAAAGACGAGATCTAACGAATGATATTGTCTAGTACAATATACTATGTGTTCAGGGAAAAGAATTCTTGAGTATTTCAAAGAAAAATAACGACTCCTCAAGGCTGTAATCATTCTCATCATACATGAAATTCATTCTAGAGGTGCAAATTAGGATAGACTTGCAGCATGGCCGAAAAGTTACAAATCTTATCATACCTAATTTATAGTCGATATTGGTGTGGTTAGGTGTTGACTATTGTATCTTTCTTGCCATGTGTTGACTCTTGTCATTTGTTTCAAACGATCCTTAGCTCTAATAATGGAAAACAGGTAAGTCCACGAACCAAAAATGGACCATGGACCCCTCATGTCACCTTAGACTATCCATTTAGGGGTCCACGACCCATCTTGGGAATTTTGAATGACCATACAAGCCTTCAAAGGTAGAAGGTAACCTTGACGGAACCCTACACTACCCGTGGTGAATTTGACGCCCCATTTAGGTGTCCGTACAAGTTACCCACTAGTTCTAAAATTTTTGGTAAACTTGAAATGCTGATATCTCTAAGAATAAACTGAATTTTGCGACCCGTAATCTATTACATTAAAGTTCTTTGAGTCCTCTTTCCAACGCCACCAGGTTTACCTCTTTTTGAGTTTGGGGTAAAAAGTAATGTTTGTTTTTGTAACACTCAAGAATTTAGTACGCTAAATTAGAGCTTAGCGTGAGGGTTAGAGTCATGAATGTAATTCCCCCGTACATAAAAATAGCGGTTTTCATGTTAGAACATCAAAGTACGACCACCCAAGGACCAACCATGGATCCTTAAGGAAGACCCTAGAAACTACCCAAAAGAATTGAACCACGGAAGGACCCACGCCCTGTGGGTGGGTCCACTCCCCGTGGATGAGGGGTCGTAGCTCAAGCCCCTGAAACCAGCCTCATGGTTATGGCTTGGACTTGGCGATCTTCCGAGCTCTTTGGTGAGTCCTCATGGTTCGAGGATGACTTTTTCTCATGATTTAGTCTCCTTTATTGTATTTCCCTTTTTGTATATGTTGTATGGGCTTGGCACTATTTCATTAAAATATTGTAATAGATGGCTATGTTGAGACAAGTCTAGACTTCCGCTGTCGTTTATGAAAATTTTAGACTTGAAATGTGTTTTTACTCTTTATTGTTCTAGTAGTTTATGTTGTGATATGCTAGGTGGCTCACATGGTGCCTTTCGGGGTTCTATGTGCCTTATTACATCTAGGGAGTACCTGGGTCGTGACAAACTTTGTAATCCGAGCACGAGGTTTAGAATGATACTAGGATGATGTCTCATAAGCCATGTCTAATACAGTCTTGTTCATAAGTGTGAAGCGCGCCACATTTATGAATGAGAGGCTACAAGATGTTTAGGAAATTTCACTTATTTCATTACTCTTAAGTCGTGCCATAGAGTTTAACTCTATAAAGTCCCTCTCCTAATCCTTCTCTTGTGTCTTCAGTAAAAGATTACACAAAAGGCTAATGCTAGAATGATGGAGGATGACAAATTGAATCAAGGAGCACCTCCTCAAGCTCATTAAGCTCCGATTGATCCTTTCGTTGAGAATGTGACCCAAGAAGTCTTTAGGTCGACTATCCAAATGTTAGCTCAAGCTGTGGTGGCTCAAGACAATAGAGAGGTTAAAGCTCCGGTGATTCCTAATATGAATTCGACGACTTCAAGAGTGAGAGATTTTTCAAGAATGAACCACCAGAATTTCATGGCTCCAAAGCGGAAGAGGATCATCAAAGGTTCATCGATGATGTTTATAATGTAATTGCTATTTTGGGGATTTATATTGAAGAGAAGGCGGATTAAGCCACCTACCAACTAAAATATGTGGCTGAAGTGTGGTATGATTAGTGGAATGGAGAGAGACCCATAGGAGAGGGCCTGGTAGAATGGGAATTGTTTAAATCGACATTTCTTTATAGGTTCTTCCCCCTAGGGTTGAGGGAGGCAAAGGTACAAGAGTTCATCAACCTTTGTCAAGGAAGTATGAGTGTTAAGGAGTATACTCTAAAGTTCATTGAACTCTCCAAATTTGCTACAACTTTGGTGGCGGACTCAAGGGCTAAAATGAGTGGGTTTATGTCGGGTGTGTCTGACTTGGTTGAAAAAGAGTGTCCTACGACAATGCTCCTCCATGACATGAATATCGCAAGTCTTATGGTGTACACTCAACAAATTGAGGAATCAAAACTAAAGGAAAAGAATAAGGAGGTGAAAAGACCTAGAACCGGTGATGGGAACTTCTCCAATGCTAGGTCCGATAGACAAGGTGGACCAAGGTTTAGACAATTTTTTTCCAACTAAGGTTCATCTAGTGCTCCTCCAAGGGTCAACAAGGATAGGGTGTCTAACCCTAAACCTCAAGGAGGTAATTTTATTGGCTCTTATGTGAATAGGTCTATTTGTGCAAAGTGTGGAAGAAAACATGTTAGTAAGTTCCTAGTTAGCACGGATAGTTGCTTTGGTTGTGGAAAGAGTGGCCATAAGATGAGAGTTTGCACGATGCTCAAGTTTAAGGGAAGAGAAGAGAAGCAAGATCCTCCAAGCAGTTCGAACTCCAATGCTCCCAAGAAAAACCACTTATATGCTTTCCAAACCCTAGGTGACCAAGAGATCTCCCCGGATGTGGTGACCGATATTTTAAAAGTCTTTCTTGATGTATATTCCTTGTTAGTTCCTGGTGCTAATTTGACCTTTGTGACACCTTATGTGGCTATGAAGTTTGATATGCTCCCCGAAGTGTTATTTGAACCTTTTTTTGGAATCTACCCCGGTTGGTGATTCTGTGGTGGCTAAGAGGGTTTATAGAAGATGTCTAGTTTACTTTTCCCATAGAGTTACTCTTGTTGACTTGGTAGAGCTTGACCTGATAGACTTTGATGTGATTCTAGTTATGGATTGGTTGAATGTATGTTATGCCTCTATCGATTGTAGAACTCGTGTGGTTAAATTCCAATTTACAAATTAGCCTATCTTAGAATGGAAGGGGGAAATTCCATGCCTATAGGTCAATTTGTGTCCTACCTTAAAGCTAGAAAGATGGTCTCGAAAAGTTGTTATTACCATGTTGTTAGGGTGAGGAATATAGATTCTGAAACCCCTTCTCTTGAATCGATTCCTGTGGTTATGAGTTCCGAGAAATTTTCCCCGATGATTTGCCCAGTGTTACTCCCGAGCGGGAAATAAATTTTGGTATTGACCTTCTTCCAGATACGCAACCTATCTCTATTCCTCCTTATAGAATGGCTCCGATGGAGATAAAAGAGTTGAAAGAGAAACTAAAAGATTTGTTAGATAAGGTCTTCATTCGACCGAGTATCTCTCCATGGGGTGCCCCTGTGTTGTTTGTTAGAAAGAAAGATGGGTCTCTTAGAATGTGCGTTGATTATCGTCAATCTATTAAGGTGACCATTAACAACAAATATCCTCTTCCAAGAATTGATGACTTGTTTGACCAACATCAAGGGACTAGTTATTTCTCAAAAAATGATCTTCGTTCGGGTTATCACCAATTGAGGGTGATAGGGGTTGATATTCCCAAGATGACTTTTCGAACCCAGTATGGTCATTTTGAGTTTTTGGTTGTCATTTACGTTGACAAATGCTCCGTCGACATTTATGGACTTGATTAATAGGTTGCTTAGATAATACCTTGATATGTTCATAAGTGTGTTTAGTGATGATATTTTGATCTATTCAAGGAGTGAGAATTAAAGTGTTGACCATTTGAGAATTGTGTTGCAAGTTCTTAAGGACCAACAATTTTTGCAAAGTTTAGCAAGTGTAGATTTTGGTTATGGTCCGTAGCTTTCCTTGGTCATTTTGTATCAAGCAAGGGTATTGAAGTAGATCCAAAGAAGACGGATGCGGTCAAGAGTTGGCCTAGACATCTAACTCCTTCCGACATTAGAAGCTTTTTGGGTTCGCCCGGTTACTATAGAAGGTTTGTTGAGGGATTTTCTTCCATTACTTCTCCTTTGACGACTTTGACTCAAAAGAAAGATAAGTTTGTGTGGTCGGAAGCTTCTGAGAAAAGTTTCCAAGATTGGAAATATAGACTTCCACTCCGGTGTTGACCTTACCGGAAGGTACAGATTGTTTTGTGGTGTATTGTGATGCCTCTAGAGTTGGGTTGGGATGTGTTCTTATGCAAAATGGTAAAGTGATTTCCTATTCTTGAAGGAACCGTAAAATCCATCAGAAGAATTATTCTACACATGACCTTGAGTTAGAGACGGTTTACCTTATGTGTTTACCTTAAAAATATGGAGGCATTATTTGTATGGGGTCTAGCTGGAAGTCTTCACTAATCACAAGAGTCTACAATATGTGTTTAGTCAAAAGGACTTGAATCTTCGCCAAAGAAGGTGGATAGAACTCTTGAAGGATTATGGCACGAGTGTCCTTTATCACCCCGATAAAGCTAATGTGGTAGCAGATGCTCATATTAGATTGTCCATGGGTAGTATGGCTCATGAAACAAGTAACACAACTAATATTAGTAGCTAACCAACAGATTGGGCTACTTGCAGTTGGCAAACAGTAATCAAGCAGCAAACCCATACTTATCAAACCGATGGTATGCATTCCACCCCTTCTCCTTTAATAACGTCATATACAATACGACCTTCTAATAAGGTCCACTGAAACTCCTCGCGCTTTATAACATATGCAAAACAGTATACAAAAAGGGTTGCAGGCAGCAAGCTCATGCAACGCCCAATTAAATGGTACGTTACTGCACCCTTTACCGTTTTATCCTTTGAACTCTCTCAAATATTATTAATATCAATCTAAAACTCTTCTTTAATGAATGAAAAAGACTCCTATATATAGGAGAAGGGAAAAACGTCCAAGAAGCCAAACCCTAAAAAAAACAATTACAAGGAATCCTACTCTAGAAAGGAAATAAAGTAACCTAACTAGGAACAAATTTAGTACTTCTAGGAAAGCATTAAATGGTACTTAGGAGACCATAAATAGACTAAGGAAAATATTAATAACCTATATATAAATAAATAACTAAGGTAAATCCCAACTAGGAAAAGAATCTTGACAATCTTGGAAAGTTTGACTAGTCTTCTCTCAAAACTTGGGCAGAAAGCAACTCTTGTTGTGGCTGATTCTTGGACTCTTCTTGACCTTATTTGCACGAAATTGGACCTTAAAATTCCTCATCTTGGGCTTGAATTTGGGCCACCAAATAATTGTAGCGTTTGGACAATTCCTCTCCCTTGGGCTTGAGCTCTTCTTCCCCAATAAGACACCTTTGGATAAGCGATTGAAGCCCATTGAGCTTATCATTGAACTCCTTGGTTTGAGATCTTGTTATGGGCCTCCTTGGAGTTTCTAAAGCTTCATCCTTGTCCTTCAATGGAGTAGAGCTTCCTTGGATGCTATCATTCCCCTCTTCTTGAAGAGAATTCGTCCTCGAATTCAAATCTGCATCAAAATGGGAAAGATCAGAAACATTAAAAGTAGCACTAACTTGGAACTCACCAGGAAGATCAAGTTTATAGGCATTGTCTCCAATCCTTTCAAGGACTTTATATGGCCCACTTCTTCTAGGATCTAGTTTGGTCTTTCTTTTGGAAGGAAATCTTTCCTTTCTCATATGCACCC
>NW_006239068.1:1415945-1420875 GCF_000226075.1 Solanum tuberosum
CTTGAATTTGGGCCACCAAATAATTGTAGCATTTGGACAATTCCTCTCCCTTGGGCTTGAGCTCTTCTTCCCCAATAAGACACCTTTGGATAAGCGATTGAAGCCCATTGAGCTTATCATTGAACTCCTTGGTTTGAAATCTTGTTATGGGCCTCCTTGGCCTTCTTCTTACCATCAAGATTAGCAAAATCATTAGTAGGCAAAGGCAATAAATCAAGGGGGGTAAGGGGGTTGAATCCATATACAACTTCAAAAGGAGTCTTACCAGTAGAAGAATGGAAGGTCCTATTATAAGCAAATTCTACAATAGGTAAGTAATCTTCCCAAGAAGTTAACTTTCCTTTCAAAACAGCCCTCAACATGTTCCCTAAAGTTCTATTAACCACTTCCGTTTGCCCGTCCGTTTGTGGGTGACAAGGTGTAGAAAATAGCAATTTAGTTCCCAACTTTCCCCAAAGAATTCTCCAAAAGTGACTTAAGAACTTGGCATCCCTATCACTAACAATAGTTCTAGGTATTCCATGCAATTTAACCACTTCCTTTACAAACAAGTCAGCCACATGAGATGCATCATTAGTCTTTTTACATGGGATAAAACGAGCCATTTTAGAAAATCTATCTACTACCACAAATATACTATCCTTACCATACTTAGTCCTTTGGCAGCCCCAAATGAAATCCATAGAAATATCAATCCAAGGGGAATTAGAAACAGGTAAAGGAGTATAAAGACCATGCGGCAATGTTCTAGACTTAGCCTGTTTACATTCAAGACAATAAGAACACACTTTTTCAACATCCTTTCTCATGCTAGGCCAATAAAATTGGTCAGAAAGTATTTCCAGTGTTTTGGGTACGCCAAAATGTCCCATTAGCCATCCACAATGTGCTTCCCTAACAAATAGTTCACGCAACGAGCAGTTTAGGAACACATAATTTATTTTCCTTGAATAGAAATTCATCTTGAAAGATTAAATTTCTCAAAAAGGACCTAACTTACATTCAGCAAAAATCTCACCAAAATCAGAATCATTAGCATAGAGGAACTTGATTTGGTCAAAACCCAACAACTTTGAAGTAAGAGTAGAGATCAAAACATACCTTCTTGAGAGTGCATCAGCAACCACATTCTCCTTTCCTTGTTTGTAAGCAATTACATAAGGAAAAGTTTCAATAAACTCTACCCATTTAGCATGCCTATGACTAAGTTTACCTTGGCTCTTCAAGTATTTTAATGACTCATGATCAGTCTTGACCACGAATTCTCGAGGTCACAAGTAATGCTGCCATGTAGCTAACGCCCTTACCAAGGCATATAGCTCCTTATCATAAGTTGAGTAGTTCAATGTTGCTCCACTTAGCTTTTCACTAAAGTAGGCAATTGGCTTGGAGTCTTGCATCAAAACTGCACATATGCCCTTACCAGAGGCATCACACTCAACTTCAAAAAGACTTAGAAAAATCAAGCAATTGCAAAAGTGGAGCAGAACACAATTTATCCTTCAGCAAGTTATATGCATCATCTTGTTCCTTTCCCTATGTAAAAACCTTTTTTTTTAATAACTTCAGTTAAAGGAGCAACAATGGTGCTAAAGTCTCACACAAACCTCCTATAAAAACTAGCAAGTCCATGAAAACTCCTAACTTCAGTTACACTATTAGGTTTAGGCCATTCTTTTATTGCCTTGATTTTCTCATCATCTACTTCAACTCCCTTAGAACTGACCACAAAACCTAAGAAAACCACACGATCCACACAGAAAGTACACTTTTTGAGATTAGCAAATAAGCGCTGATTTCTAAGAACTTCAAAAACTTGTTTTAAGTGCTCTAGGTGTTCATCCAAATTTGGAGAAAAGATCAAGATGTCATCAAAATACACCACAATAAATTTTCCATGGAAATCTTTAAAAACATGATTCATTAGTCTCATAAAAGTGCTTGGTGCATTAGTCAAGCCAAAGGGCATAACTAACCACTCATAAAGTCCATATTTGGTCTTAAAAGCAGTTTTCCATTCATCTCCAGGATTCATACGAATCTGATGGTAACCACTCTTTAGATCAATTTTAGAAAAGATTTTGGAACCATACAGTTGGTCCAACATGTCATCAAGACGAGGGATAGGATGGCGATACTTTACCATTATCTTGTTGATGGCTCGACAATCTACACACATCCTCCATGTTCCATCCTTTTTGGGGACCAATAGGACTGGAACAAAGCATGGGCTCATAGTCGGCCAAGTAAAACATGACATGCTTGCATTGGAACTACATCACAAAGAATTTCATCTTCATACCTACCAACATTGAATGAAATCATGCATTGTTTGTTTACTTTTACTTCTCCACAATCATTCAACCATTGGAGCCTATATGGGGTAGGGCGCTTCATGCATGCAATTCCTAGTTTATCCACCCAGTATGAACTCACCACATTTGCACAACTTCCCGCATCAATAATCATAGAATAAGTCTTCCCTTTTATCCCACACCTAGTATGAAACAAATTCTCTCTCTGCCCTTCATCAACACTACCTAAATTGATAGTCATAATTCTCCTAACCACCCCAATTATACCATCATTAGGCAATTCCAAATCATCTTCCTCACTTACACCTTCTCTCTCTTCTTCTTCCCCCTCACTTTTTTCACTCTCATATTCTCCATTCTCTCTAAGTAGGATGTTTCTTCTACTTGGACATTCATGCATCATATGCCCCCTTCCATGACATTTGTGACATTGAATAGAACTTGAAGGTTTAGAAGATTTAGGATTAAAGGTTTTACCTCCCTCCTCAACTTTACCTTTACCTCTATCATCTTGAGGTTTGGAAGGAGCTTTCCCCTCTTGAGTTGACCATGGCTTCTTAGAGATAGTGTTTGGTCGACTTCTCCATGAGTTATTTTGCTGCTTTTTCTCAATTTGTTTTTCAACTTTTACAGACAAATCAACTAACTCATCTAAAGTTACATATTGTTGTATCTCTACTACATTAGCTATTTCTGTATTTAAACCATTTAAAAATCTAGCTATTGTAGCCTCTTCTTCCTCCATGCAGTTAGCTTGGATCATAGCCATATCCATGCTTTTGAAGTACTCATCCACAAACATGGAGCCTTGCTTCAAGTATTGAAGGCGAGACTGTAGATCTCTTTGGAAGTATGATGGAATAAATCGCTTCCTCATTACCCTCTTCATCTCTGCCCACGTAGCATTATGTGGTAGCTCCTCTTGCAATTTGTCCCTAGCAAGCTTTTTCCACCAAGAAGCAGCATAATCAGAAAACTCAACAACAACAAGTTTAACTTTTTTACCCTCAGAGTAGTTATGGCAATCAAAGATGGCTTCAACTCGTCTCTCCCAATCAAGGTACAAGTCTGGATCCCTTGTCCCCTTTGAAAGCTGGCATCTTCATCTTTATACTATTTATATTATCATCTTCTACTCTACCTCTTTGTCCCCTCCTATCTCTTCTTTCAAGATTAAATTCAACATCAAAATCATCATTATGATATTTAGGATTTACAAAAGGGATATGGGGTACATTCCTTCTAACTTGGGGTCTAACATTATTTGGGGGTACAACATCATTCTCCCTCCTAATTACAGCTATGGTTTCATTTTTCTCAATAATCATATCCCTCATCTCTTGAAATTGAAGGGTCCATCTCTCAAATTGTTGGTGCATAGCTTGAAGGGTGAAGTCGTTCCTTCCTTTGACCTCGGCTTCTAAACGAGCCCTTTCCTCATCACCACCTGAATTAGACATCTTAAAAAAAATGATCAAGTATCACACTTTTAATATGGTTTTTACCCTCTTTTAAACTCACTCACACTTGCCTTTTTCCACGCAAAATAACCTTTGAACGAGAATACTTTGTAGATTTATAATTAAACCAAAACGTGTATCAAGTTCGTAGTAATAAAGTATGGAATCTTGGGGTACAAAAAGAAAGTAAAGAACTAGTCCTAGAACAAGTAGGATTTAGTTGAAACAAAACACGAATAAAAAGGAACTTATTTCAGAATTATAAGAACAAGAAAAAAAAATTCCTCTTATTCTTACAAATCTACAATCCCCTCTTCTTGCTTGGAAACAAATTAATGCAAAACTTGGAGAGCAAGTAATAAGCTTTCTTGTGTATCAAGTAATCAACTTTCTTGGAGGACAAGTAATCAGATTTCTTAGAGAGCAAGTTATAACTTTTTTTTTGTTCACGCTACTGTTCACGCTACAGTTTTTTTTTTGTTTTTTTTGTTCACGTTAGAGGTTTTTTCTATTTTTTTTGTTTTTGTTTTTTTTTGCTCTAATATAAGAAGAAATCCCAAGATTTATCAAGAACGGAATCTTGATAGAACCGCTCTGATACCACTTGATAACAGCAAGGTTAAGGAGATCACAATTAGAGAATTGAATATTAGAATGCGGAAGCTCAAAAGAAAATAAACTAAAAAACCTAACTAAAGATATGGGAAATTCAAAGGAAAGATCCAAGAATTTCCAAGGATTAGATGTTCTAAGGCCTTGAAAAGATCCAAGTAACAACGTATAGATTTATGGAAGAAATCTAACGCCTTTACTTGAGAAAACGAATCAAAACGATAGATTCGGATCTTGACCGCTTTATGAGTAACTAAAGACAATAATTAGTATGTAGAAACTAATCACCTTCTAAAGAATACCAAAAAGAAACCAAAGATATCACAAGAAGAAATTACTTTATACCTTAAACTATGAAACTAGTAAAGGTTTAAAGATAAATTCTCAAAGAACAAGTCACAAAGGTTCAAAGAACTCTCTCAAATATTATTAATATCAATCTAAATTGTCTTTAATGAATGAAAAGGACTCCTATATCTATTATTAATATCAATGTAAATTGTCTCTAATGAATGAAAAGGACTCCTATATATAGGAGAAGGG
>NW_006239068.1:1420975-1427737 GCF_000226075.1 Solanum tuberosum
TTGATCCTATTGATGACCGCGTTGATTCTTCTAGTAAAATCGATTTGTGTCCACATAGTGTTGACACCTGTACTTTGAATGCTAGTTCATTATCGTTTGATAATTGTGTTGATCAACCTGCTTGTGTGTGTAGTTCACTGGTTGATGATCCTTGTAATGTGATTAAGGAACCTCAAGTAAGTGGTGCTAATGATAATGTTGATCTATTGAATAGGAGTGACTTCATGAGCATATCTTTTGAGGAAGATCCGATTGCATGTTTTGTTCATACAGATCATGTGCTTGAGCATACTTCGAAGAATGATATTTGTCCTTTTGAGTGTGAACTTGCATGTTTTGATTCTTGCTTAGTGGTTGACCATCCCCTCCTTAATTACAATGTCTTATTTGAAGATGATGGAATCACTCCTAGTGATGTACCTAGTGGCGTGAAACTTGAGAGTAGTGTAGTTCTTAATAGTAATACTGTCTATACTAACCCACTACGGTGTGAAGCTTTCCCTCCCAAAGATGAAAATCTCTTCTTGGAAGATGAGAGTACTCTTGTGGGGAAGGAATGTGATGAGGAGGAAGGTGGTGTTGGTTTTCCTATTACTTCTTCTTCTTGGTGTGTTTCAATCCTTGATAGTATGACTAACACTTTTGAGCCTATTGGTAGTCATACTCATGAAAACACCCTCGAGGAAGTTGACTTGCGAGACACCTTTCTCTATTACTTGTTTCCACATGATGAAGCTCATGCTGTTGAGTGGAGTATAATGTTGGAAAATGAGAGTGCCAGTCGGGCAAAAGGAGAAGTACTTGGAGTCCATGGATCTCCTTTCCATTTGACCCCGGTAGTGAATTAAATTGTGGCCATTGTGTAGTGATGCTTGGTCAAGATGATAAGTATCATTTGGATGAATTTGTTGACACCTTTCCCTACGATGGAAAGTCCTTTTTCAGGGTTTACAATCCGATTGAGGAGCCTACATTGTGTATAGGGAAGGGTAGTTTCTTTGGCCCTTTTATTTACTCATTCGTTGAGTATGATCTTGTCGATCGTACATTTTATGGGGGTAGGAGCTCTTTGTTGAGAGAAGGTGAAGTTTATTTTAAATTTACCATGAAGTCTTTGTGTGTTCCTTCTTGTAAAGTGATGTTTGCTAGGATCCTTGAACCTAGTTGTGATCTTACATATGAGAACACCTTAGATGTCCCTAGTGAGCATGTCACCTTTCTCTATTATCTATTTGCATATGATGATACTCATGTTTGTATGGGTACCATACTTTATGTTAATAGTGGAATCAATGGAGCCAAATGAAAGTCTCCTTGACTCGATGCTATATTTTTCCTTCCCATTTGACCTCGGTGTTGGTCTACATTTTGATGGGTATGGTAGTAACACCCTTTCACTTTTATGTGATTTTTACTTGGTGTTATTACTTGATCCTATGTGCTTGAATGAGGTTTGTTTGCCAAGTTGTGTGGGGAATACTATTGTATTTGACCCCGCTCATGAATTGGGAATAACTACATTCTTGAAGTTAGCTAGTGCATTGGATGGAATCTTAATTTGGGTTAATTGTGTTTATCCCCTTGCACTTAGTTTTGAGAATGTTTATGTGCTACTTGACATCAGAGAGGTCTTGTGCTTGTTTGTATGTGGAACCAATGAGGGCATACATATGAGGTTGTCAATGTTTATTACTTAGCCAAGTATCTATTGCTTTGATGGGTTACAAACCCGTGGTTGATATTTGTGATGCTTCGTTATATGTTCAGTTTGTGTTTCCTTGGCATGGTGATGAACTTGTTATTGCTAATGCTAACCCTCATGCCATGAGGATCTTGTTCTTGATTGCTCCCCCTAGAGTTTTGCAAGGTATGGATTCGAGGACGAATCCTTTTCAAGAAGGGGAGAATGATGTAAAATGGATTACATCAAGCGTATCCATTCACGAACTTGAATGCTTTTATGGAGTGTTCACAAGGCTGGAGGTTGTTTGGCATGTATGAATGCCAAGTAGGGAGTTCTATGCCTTGCATGGGAACATATGCATCTTGAAGGAGCTCCCAATTGGGCAACACCATGCTTGGAGGATAGCTTGGAGCGTGGAAGGGCTAACGAAGTGAGGAGGAGCAAGTGAAGAATGTGCTCTATTCGGCGAGCTGGAGAACACTTCTGCGACTCGCCAAAGCCCTTTGGCGAGGATTCCCAATATCGCCACCTGCCCAAAGAGCTACAAAGGGGAAACCTTCTCACTTGGCGAGCTGAAGACCATTGGGCATCGCCAAGTGGATTGGGCAATGGTTCCCAGACCACCCAAAGATCCATTAGCTTCCCAGCCAAGGCAAGGAGCAGAGTTCCTCGCCGAACCTATTGGGCGCATCGCCGAGCCATTAGGCGATCCCGACGTGGCTCGCCCATTTCAGGTCACCTTTGGGCCATCTATGTAATAATGCCTAAAACTATAAATAGGCCTTTAGGGTTTCATTTTAGGGTAGATTGGGGTTTCATTTTGGGGTAGATTGATTTTGAATATTGTGGTTGTTAACCTAAACTCCTTGTGTGATTGTTGAAAGCTTGGTAAGTATTTTGTTGAACCTTGTTTAGAAACGAAGGTTTCTTGGTATATTGATTCCCTCGAGGTCTTCGTAATAGTTAGCTGCTTCTTGACGGATTAACGAGCTGAGGTCTTTGGGTTTAATATACCCTTGGGTTGCTCTTTGTTTCCTCTTTTTGTGTATATCTATTTATCCAAATTTGGTAGTTTTTAGGATCTAGATTGTAGTTTATTGAATTTAATACAACCTTTAGTTGCCAATAGTTGTGTCTCTTCTTCTATCTTTCTTGTTTTCCGCTGTTTGTTGTGATTCTTCTAGTGAGAAATTACATCATTTGGTATCAGAGCAAGGCTTAGAATCGTTCCTACGAATTCTAGTCTAGGGTTGTTACAAAAAAATAGGGGGGTCAAAAACGTTTTCTAGAAAACCCCAAAAATATTTTTTTGATTTGAGTCCTGTTTGAAGTTTCTAAGGTTATATTAGTGTTCCCTAACCTTATTTGAGTTTAGATCTGAGATTTGGTGAAGTTTGGTTCACTATTGAAGTTTCCACCATTGTTGGTTGTTGAAGACGAAGTGAGTTTTGAAATCTGGAAGTTTTAGTAAAGAATTGAGTGCTAAAAAGTATTGAGGTTTGTTCCCTATATCAAGGAGAGCATTCACCTAAAGTTTCATGAAATTCCGAGCTAAAAATCTTCGGGGTTTTATTTTGGATCTTCATAGTGTTCTTGAAGAATATTCAAATCTTCAATAAGGGAATATTTGAAAAGGGAAGTGTTTAATTCCAAAAAGGAAGAAAGAGAAAGTGTTAAAGTGTTTGTAAAAAAGGAATTTACTAAAAACGGTAAATACAAAGGCCAAGGAATACGGTGGGACCCCCAAGGAAAACGGTGGACGTCGGTAAGACAGCTTGCGGAGCCTTGCAGTTGCAGCTTGAGGAATTTGGGCTAATCCCGACTTGGATTGCCCATTCCACTCAGCGCCTCGCCCTTTGGGCAGCTAGGTCACCGAGTTGGACCTCATTTTGGTGAAGACACTGGAAATTTCGACAACCTAAGCCGTGGTCACCGAACCCACTCGGCACATCGCCACACTTCCACCTAGATTGCCAAGTTATCTTGTCCGTTTGTAGAGTTTGGCGAGTCAATCTTCAAGCTGGCGAGCTGAACTTCACGTTAGAAGAAGAACACAGGCCATTGGCATTGGGAAACTCGTCTTATGACCCTTTTCATCTCAGGTTGTAATTCTTAGTTTCTTTTCTTTTGACTCTGGTTCGTAATCAAGATTCCTAAACTGATTTTCAACTTGTAAGTACCTAATCGTTGACCATTGGTTTTCGAAATTCACTTCTTTGTTATTGCTTTTCTTTGTGTGCTTTTATTCGTTTTACTTCGTAGTTAACTTCTTTCTTGACTTATGTCCGTTTTCTTTAATTGAGTCTTCCATTTTTCATTAATCAAAAATCCATTCCGACCAAGAGTAGAATTAGCTCTTTTGTATTAAGCCGAGTATAAGCAATCTTCAACATTAGCCGCGCCAATTTGGAAGGCAATCAAAGGTGTGTAAACACGAGTGATTGTGAGTTCATTTTCACTAACGCTAACGTTGTTGTTTATTGTTTTTGTTGAGTATTTCTTATTGCTAGGTATACCGTGAAAACCGGAAACAAAACCTACCCACCAAAGGGAAAGGTTACCTTAGAATCTTCCATGAGGAATCCTACTGAAGAGAGTCAGATGATGAGGATGTTGGATGGAAGCTTGGCTGAGTTTAGAGGTGGTCTATCCGAGATAAATTCTAGACTGACCAATGTGGAGGATGAGATTTGGGCCAAAGAGACAAGGTTCACATTACCATCTTATGTGGTAACACAAACTATACCTTGGAAGGCCATGATCAATCACGAGCAAAGGGAGAATATCTTCTACTCCAAGTGCCTCATCCAGAGCCAAGTATGTGTTTTGATCATTGACAGTGGAAGTTGTGCCAACCTTGCTAGCATGGCTGTGGTGGACTACTTGAAGCTTCCTACCACTATAGCATGCTAAACCATACAGACTTTAATGGTTAAATGAGGAGGAATTAAAGGTACATGAACATGTGTTGATTAAATTCCAAATTGGGAAATGTCATGATGCTGTACTTTGTGATGTGATTCCCATGCAAGCTAGTCATGTACTACTCGGGAGGCGCTGGAAACACAGCCACACGTCAATACATGATGGAAGGCACAACACCTATACCGTCATGTCGATGGGTTGTAAATATGTCCTTAAGCCAATGTCACCATCCCAAGTCAGAGAATTGTATCGAAAGATGGATGAGTTGAGGGATAAAAGGAAAAAGGAGGAGGTACATGTGGAGGCTGAGGCCCAAGGAGAAGGAGAAAAGAGGAAGTTGAAGGCAAAGGCCAAGTTGTTATTGGCTGAGCATAAAGAGATAAGGGAGGATGTGGGAGTCGAAAGTGCATTGATCCTTAAGGATCATGAGTTGCAAGCTAATCGGTCTCACTCTTCCCTTCCCCATTCTATTTCTTTGCTTTTGCAGGATCCTCGTGAAGAAGCCTTGTGATGGATACATTTTGTGTGCTGTCCCAACATTCCTACGGTAGTGTCATTTGAGGGTAAAGAAGATCTTTCTTGCGGTGTCAAAGGTACCATAGCTAAATTTAACACTTTTACCATTGCAAATGAACAAAGTGTAAATGTTAGCTTGTCTATTTGTGAGCCTATTGTTTCTTTACCTTGTATTAATAATGTGCTTGTTGGGAGTGTGGATACACTAGTTGATCCTATTGATGACCGCGTTGATTCTTCGAGTAAGATCGATTTGTGTCCACCTAGTGTTGACACCTGTACTTTGAATGCTAGTTTATTATCGTGTGATAATTGTGTTGATCAACCTGCTTGTGAGTGTAGTTCACTGGTTGAGGGTCCTTGTAATGTGATTAAGGAACCTCAAGTAAGTGGTGCTAATGATAATGTTGATCTATTAAATAGGAGTGACTCTATGAGCATATCTTTTGCGGAAGATCCGATTGCTTGTTTTGTTCATACAGATCATGTGCTTGAGCATACTTCGAAGAATGATATTTTTCCTTTTGAGGGTGAATTTGCATGTTTTGATTCTTCCTTAGTGGTTGACCATCCCCTCCTTAAGTACAATGTCTTATTTGAAGATGATGGAATCACTCCTAGTGATGTACCTAGTGGCGTGAAACTTGAGAGTAGTGTAGTTCTTAATAGTTATACTGTCTATAGTAACCCACTACGGTGTGAAGCTTTCCCTCCCAAAGATGAAAATCTCTTCTTGGAAGATGAGAGTACTCTTGTGGGGAAGGAATGTGATGAGGAGGAAGGTGGTGTTGGTTTTCCTATTACTTCTTCTTCTTGGTGTGTTTCAATCCTTGATAGTATGACCAACGCTTTTGAGCCTATTGGTAGTCATTCTCATGAAAACACCCTCGAGGAAGTTGACTTTCGAGTAAGGCTGGCAAACGGACCGGTTTTTGTCTGGTCCGGTCCGGTTCCCGTACCGATAAGACCGGTACCGGTTGAACCGGTCTTATAGGTACCGGAACCGGTATCAAAACGGAACCCGAATTTTTATCCGGTTGATCCTATTCGGTAAGAACCGGTTCCGGTCCGGTTCAACGGTCAATTTAATTTATTTTTTATTTTAAAATTTGAACGTTAAAGAGCCGTTGGGCCCTTTTAGCCGTTGGGCTGGGGCCCAAAACGGCTCCAAACAGCCCCCACCCCTCTCTACCCCTTAACACTATAAATATACTCATATTTTTTCATTTAAATCACAAATTCACAAACTATTTCATTAATATCTTATAAAATCTCTTAATTTTCAATCTCTCATAAATTTATAATTATTATTTTGTGATATTGACTTAGAGTTCGAATTTCGGAGATTTATTTGAAGTAAATCGGAAGCTTCAATTGGCATCCCTCAATTCCGGCTTTGGTTATACGTCTACTTTTACGTAGACGTTCGGTACATTCGTTCCAACTTTAATTTTTTATTTGTTTATTAATTAAGTTATTTTATTTTTTTGTTATATTATCTTTGCTTGTTTTTCATAATATTAATTATTTTAAACTTAAACATGAATTTTGAAAAATATAGTGGTAAAAGACCAATGTCGGAAAGAAAAAATAATAGGGGAGGAGGAAGTAGGTCTAATTCTAAAATTTTTCCACCT
>NW_006239068.1:1428808-1429504 GCF_000226075.1 Solanum tuberosum
AGGACCGGTTCCGGTAAAACCGGTCCTGTTGATCCGGTCCTGTCCGTTTGCCAGCCTTATTTGCGAGACACCTTTCTCTCTTACTTGTTTACACATGATGAAGCTCATGTTGGTGAGTGGAGTATGATGTAGGAAAATGAGAGTGCCAGTCGGGCAAAAGAAGAAGTACTTGGAGTCCATGGATCTCCTTTCCATTTGACCCCGGTAGTGAATTAAATTGTGGCACTTGTGTAGTCATGCTTGGTCAAGATGATAAGTATCATTTGGATGGATTTGTTGACACTTTTCCCTACGATGGAAAGTCCTTCTTGAGGGTTTACAATCCGATTGAGGAGCCTACATTGTGTATGGGTAAGGCTAGTTTCTTAAGCCCTTTTCTTTACTCATTCGTTGAGTATGATCTTGTCGATCGTACATTTTATGGGTGTAGGAGCTCTTTGTTGAGAGAAGGTGAAGTTTATTTTAAATTTACCATGAAGTCTTTGTGTGTTCCTTCTTGTAAAGTGATGTGTGCTAGGATCCTTGAACCTAGTTGTGATCTTACATATGAGAACACCTTAGATGTCCCTAGTGAGCATGACACCTTTCTCTATTATCTATTTGCATATGATGATACTCATGTTTGTGTGGGTACCATACTTTATGTTAATAGTGGAATCAATGGGGCCAAATGAGAGTCTCCTTGACTCGATGCTA
>NW_006239068.1:1431708-1436129 GCF_000226075.1 Solanum tuberosum
TTTGCAAGGTATGGATTCGAGGACGAATCCTTTTCAAGAAGGGGAGAATGATCTAAAATGGATTACATCAAGCCTATCCATTCACGAACTTCAATGCTTTTATGAAGTGTTCACAAGGCTGGAGGTTGTTTGGCATGTATGGATGCCAAGTAGGGAGTTCTATGCCTTGCATGAGAACATATATATCTTGAAGGGGCTCCCAATTGGGCAACAACATGCTTGGATGATAGATTGGAGCGTGGAAGGCCTAACGAAGTGAGGAGGAGCAAGTGAAGAATGTTCTCCATTCGGCGAGCAGGAGAACACTTTGGCGAGGGTTCCCAATATCGCCACCTGCCCAAGGAGCTACAAAGGGGAAAACTGCTCACTAGGCGAGCTGAAGACCATTGGGCATCGCCAAGTGGATTGGGCGATGGTTCCCAGACCACCCAAGATCCAGTAGCTTCCCAGCCAAGGCAAGGAGCAGAGTTCCTCGCCGAACCTGTTGGGCGCATCGCCGAGCCATTAGGCGATCCCGACGTGGCTCGCCCATTTCGGTTCACCTTTGGGCCATCTATGTAATAATTCCTAAAACTATAAATAGGCCTTTAGGGTTTCATTTTAGGGTAGATTGGGGTTTCATTTTGGGGTAGATTGATTTTGAATATTGTGGTTGTAAACCTAAACTGCTAGTGTGAGTGTTGAAAGCTTGGTAAGATTTTGTTGAACCTTGTTTAGAAACGAAGGTTTCTTGGTATATTGATTCCCTCGAGGTCTTCGTAAGAGTTAGCTGCTTCTTGACGGATTAACAAGCTGAGGTCTTTGGGTTTAATAAACCCTTAGGTTGCTCTATGTTTCCTCTTTTTGTGTCTATCTATTTATCCGGATTTGGTACTTGTTAGGATCTAGATTGGAGTTTATTGAATTTAATACATCCTTTAGTTGCCAATAGTTGTGTCTCTTCTTCTATCTTTCTTGTTTTCCGCTGTTTGTTGTGATTCTTCTAGTGAGAAATTACATCATTTGGTATCAAAGCAAGGCTTAGAATCGTTCCTATGAATTCTAGTCTAGGGTTGTTACAAAAAAAGAGGGGGGTCAAAAACGTTTTCTAGAAAACCCCAATTTTTTTTTCAGATGATGAAACTCCTAGTGTTGAAGATTGTAAAATTAGCATATATATAAAACCTAGAGGAGTTTCTAAGGTTATATTAGTGTTCCCTAACCTTATTTTAATTTAGATCTGAGATTTGGTGAAGTTTGGTTCACTATTGAAGTTTCCACCATTGTTGGTTGAAGAGGACGAAGTGAGTTTTGAAATCTGGAAGTTTTGGCAAGGAATTGAGTGCTAAAAAGTATTGAGGTTTGGTCCCTATATCAAGGAGAGCATTCACCTACAGTTTCATGAAATTCCGAGCTAAAAATCTTCGGGGTTTTATTTTGGATCTTCATAGTGTTCTTGAAGAATATTCAAATCTTCAATAAAGGAATATTTGAAAAGGGAAGTGTTTAATTCCAAAAAGTAAGAAAGAGAAAGTGTTAAAGTGTTTGTATAAAAAGAATTTACCAAAAAGGGTAAATACAAAAGGCCAAGGAAGACGGTAGGACCCCCATGGAAGACGGTGGACGTCGGTAAGAAAGCCTGCGGAGCCTTGCAGTTGCAGCTTGAGGAATTTGGGCGAATCCCGACTTGGATCGCCCATTCCACTAGGCGCCTCGCCCTTTGGGCAGCTAGGTCGCCGACTTCGACCTCATTTTGGTGAAGACACTGGAAATTTCGACGACCTAAGCCGTGGTCACCGAACCCACTCGGCGCATCGCCGAACTTCCACCTAGATTGCCAATTTGCCTTGTCCGTTTGGCGAGTCAATCTTCAAGTTGGCGAGCTGAACTTCACGTTAGAAGAAGAACACATGCCATTTGGCGTTGGGAAACTCGTCTTATGACCCTTTTTCATCTCAGGTTCCAATTCTTAGTTTCTTTTCTTTTAACTCTAGTTCGTAATCAAGATTTCTAAACTGATTTACAACTTGTAAGTACCTACTCGTTGACCATTGGTTTTTCACTTCTTTGTTATTGCTTTTCTTTGTGTCCTTTTATTCGTTTTACTTCGTAGTTAACTTCTTTCTTGACTCATGTCCGTTTGCTTTAATTGAGTCATCCATTTTTCATTAAACAAAAATGCATTCTGACCAAGAGTAGAATTGGCTCTTTTGTATTAAGCCGAGTATAAGCAATCTTCAACATTACCCGCGCTAATTTGAATGGCATTCAAAGGTGTGTAAACACGAGTGATTGTGAGTTCATTTTCACTAACGCTAACGTTGTTGTTTATTGTTTTTGTTGAGTATTTCTTATTGCTAGGTATACCTTGAAAACCGGAAACAAAACCTACCCACCAAAGGGAAAGGTTACCTTAGAATCTTCCATGAGGACTCCTACTGAAGAGAGTCGGATTATGAGGATGTTGGATGGAAGCTTGGCTGAGTTTAGAGGTCGTCTATCCGAGATAAATTCTAGACTGACCAATGTGGAGGATGAGATTTGGGCCAAAGAGACAAGGTTCACATTACCATCCTATGTGGTAACACAAACTATACCTAGGAAGGCCATGATCAATCACGAGCAAAGGGAGAATATCTTCAACTCCAAGTGCCTCATCCAGTGCCAAGTATGTGTTTTATCATTGACAGTGAAAGTTGTGCCAACCTTGCTAGCATGGCTGTGATGGACTACTTGAAGCTTCCTACCACTAAATCATGCTAAACCATACAGACTTCAATGATTAAATGAGGAGGAATTGAGGGTACATGAACATGTGTTGATTAAGTTCCAAATTGGGAAATGTCATGATGCTGTACTTTGTTATGTGATTCCCATATAAGCTAGTCATGTACTACTCGGGAGGCCCTGGCAACACAGCCACACGTCAATACATGATGGAAGGCACAACACCTATCCCGTCATGTCGATGGGTTGTAAATATGTCCTTAAGCCAATGTCACCATCCCAAGTCATAGAGTTGTATCGAAAGATGGATGAGTTGAGGGATAAAAAGGAAAAAGGAGGAGGGACATGTGGAGGCTGAGGCCCAAGGAGAAGGAGAAAAAAGGAAGTTGAAGGCAAAGGCCAAGTTGTTATTGGCTGAGCATAAAGAGATAAGGGAGGATGTGGGAGTCGAAAGTGCATTGATCCTTAAGGATCATGAGTTGGAAGCTAACCCGTCTCACTCTTCCCTTCCCCATTCTATTTCTTTGCTTTTGCAGGATCCTCGTGAAGAAACCTTTGTGATTGATACATTTGTGTGATTGCCAAACATTCCAACAGTAGTGTCATTTGAGGGTAAAGAAGATCTTTCTTGCGGGCGTCAAAGGAACCATAGCTAAATTTAACACTTTTACCATTGCAAATGAACAAAGTGTAAATGTTAGATTATCTATATGTGAGCCTATTGTTTCTTTACCTTGTATTGATAATGTGTTTGTTGGGAGGGTGGATACATTAGTTGATCCTATTGATGACCACGTTGATTCTTCTAGTAAGATCGATTTGTGTCCACCTAGTATTGACACCTGTACTTTGAATGCTAGTTCATTATCGTGTGATAATTATGTTGATCAACCTGCTTGTGAGTGTAGTTCACTTGTTGAGGGTCCTTGTAATGCAATTAAGGAACCTCAAGTAAGTGGTGCTAATGATAATGTTGATCTATTCAATAGGAGTGACTCTATGAGTATATGTTTTGCGGAAGATCCAATTGCTTGTTTTGTTCATACAGATCATGTGCTTGAGCATACTTCGACGAATGATATTTGTCCTTTTGAGGGTGAACTTGCATGTTTTGATTCTTCCTTAGTGGTTGACCATCCCCTCCTTAAGTACAATGTCTTATTTGAAGATGATGGAATCATTCCTAGTGATGTACCTAGTGGCGTGAAACTTGAGAGTAGTGTAGTTCTTAATAACTATACTGTCTATAGCAACCCACTATGGTGTGAAGCTTTCCCTCCCAAAGATGGAAATCTCTTCTTGGAAGATGAGAGTACTCTTGTGGGGAAGGAATGTGATGAGGAGGAAGGTGGTATTGGATTTCCTATTACTTCTTCTTATTGGTATGTTTCAATCCTTGATAGTATGACCAACGCTTTTGAGCCTATTGGTAGTCATACTCATGAAAACACCCTCGAGGAAGTTGACTTGCGAGACAACTTTCTCTATTACTTGTTTACACATGATTAAGCTCATGCTGTTGAGTGGAGTATGATGTTGGAAAATGAGAGTGCCAGTCGGGCAAAAAGGAGAAGGACTTGGAGTCCATGGATCTCCTTTCCATTTGACCCCATTAGTGAATTAAATTGTGGCACTTGTGTAGTGATGTCTGGTCAAGATGATAAGTATCATTTGGATGAATTTGTTGACACCTTTCCCTACGATGGAAAGTCCTT
>NW_006239068.1:1436982-1441510 GCF_000226075.1 Solanum tuberosum
CATGAGGATCTTGTTCTTGTTTGCTCCCCCTAGGGTTTTGCAAGGTATGGATTCGAGGACGAATCCTTTTCAAGAAGGGGAGAATGATGTAAAATGGATTACATCAAGCCTATCCATTCACGAACTTCAATGCTTTTATGGAGTGTTCACATGGCTGGAAGTTGTTTGGCATGTATGGTTGCCAAGGAGGGAGTTCTATGCCTTGCATGGGAACATATGCATCTTAAAGGAGCTCCCAATTGGGCAACACCATGCTTGGATGATAGCTTTGAGCGTGGAAGGCCTAACGAAATGAGAAGGAGCAAGTGAAGAATGTGCTCCATTCGGCGAGCTGGAGAACACTTCGGCGACTTACCAAAGCCCTTTGGCGAGAGTTCCCAATATCGCCACCTGCCCAAGGAGCTACAAAGGGGAAAACTACTCACTAGGCGAGCTGAAGACCATTGGGCATCGCCAAGTGGATTGGGCGATGGTTCCCAGACCACCCAAAGATCCAGTAGCTTCCCAGCCAAGGCAAGGAGCAGATTTCATCGCCGTACCTATTGGGCGCTACGCCGAGCCATTAGGCGATCCTGACGTGGCTTGCCCATTTCGGGTCACCTTTGGGCCATCTATGTAATAATTCCTAAAACTATAAATAGGCCTTTAGGGTTTCATTTTAGGGTAGATTGGGGTTTCATTTTAGGGTAGATTGATTTTGAATATTGTGGTTGTAAATCTAAACTCCTTGTGTGATTGTTGAAAGCTTGGTAAGATTTTGTTGAACCTTGTTTAGAAACGAAGGTTTCTTGGGATATTGATTCCCTCGAGGTCTTCGTAAGAGTTAGCTGCTTCTTGACGGATTAACGAGCTGAGATATTTGGGTTTAATATACCCTTAGGTTGCTCTTTGTTTTCTCTTTTAATGTCTATCTATTTATCCGGATTTGGTACTTGTTAGGATCTAGATTGGAGTTTATTGAATTTAATACATCCTTTAGTTGCCAATAGTTGTGTCTCGTCTTCTATCTTTCTTGTTTTCCGCTGTTTGTTGTGATTTTTCTAGTGAGAAATTACATCACTTGGTATCAGAGCAATGCTTAGAATCGTTCTTACGAATTCTAGTCTAGGGTTGTTACAAAAAAAGAGGGGAGTCAAAAACGTATTCTAGAAAACCCCAAAAAAAAAAAATTATTTGAGTCTTGTTTGAAGTTTCTAAGGTTATATTAGTGTTCCCTAACCTTATTTGAGTTTAGATTTGAGATTTGGTGAAGTTTGGTTCACTATTGAAGTTTCCACCATTGTTGGTTTAAGAAGACGAAGTGAGTTTAAAAATCTGGAAGGTTTGGCAAGGAATTGAGTGCTAAAAAGTATTGAGGTTTGTTCCCTATATCAAGGAGAGCATTCACCTAAAGTTTCATGAAATTCCGAGCTAAAAATCTTCGGGGTTTTATTTTGGATCTTCATAGTGTTCTTGAAGAATATTCAAATCTTCAATAAGGGAATATTTGAAAAGGGAAGTGTTTAATTCCAAAAACGAAGAAAGAGAAAGTGTTAAAGTGTATTGTAGTTGAATATTGTGGTTGTAAACCTAAACTCCTTGTGTGAGTGTTGAAAGCTTGGTAAGATTTTGTTGAACCTTGTTTAGAAACAAAGGTTTCTTGGGATATTGATTCCTTCGAGGTTTTCGTAAGAGTTAGCTGCTTCTTGACGGATTAACGAGCTGAGGTCTTTGGGTTTAATATACCCTTAGGTTGCTCTTTGTTTCCTCTTTTTGTGTCTATCTATTTATCCGGATTTGGTACTTGTTAGGATCTAGATTAGAGTTTATTGAATTTAATACATCCTTTAGTTGCCAATAGTTGTGTCTCTTCTTCTATCTTTCTTGTTTTCCGGTGTTTGTTATGATTATTCTAGTGAGAAATTACATCATTTGGTATCCGAGCAAGGCTTAGAATCGTTCCTACGAATTCTAGTCTAGGGTTGTTACAAAAAAAAAATGGGGTCAAAAACGTTTTCTAGAAAACCCCAAAAATATTTTGTTGATTTGAGTCTTGTTTGATGTTTCTAAGTTTATATTAGTGTTCCCTAACCTTATTAGAGTTTAGATCTGAGATTTGGTGAAGTTTGATTCACCATCGAAGTTTCCACCATTGTTGGTTGAAGAAAACGAAGTGAGATTTGAAATCTGGAAGTTCTGGCAAGGAATTGAGTGCTATAAAGTATTGAGGTTTGTTCCTTATATCAAGGAGAGCATTCACCTAAAGTTTCATGAAATTCTGAGTTAAAAATCTTCGGGGTTTTATTTTGGATCTTCATAATGTTCTTGAAGAATATTCAAATCTTCAATAAGGGAATATTTGAAAAGGGAAGTGTTTAATTCCAAAAAGGAAGAAAGAGAAAGTGTTAAAAGTGTTTAGTAAAAAAAGAATTTACCAAAAAGGGTAGATACAAAAGGCCAAGGAAGACGGTGGGACCACCAAGGTTAAATTTTCGGAGCCTTGCAGTTGCAGCTTGAGAAATTTGGGCGAATCGCGACTTGGATCGCCCATTCCACTAGGCGCCACGCCCTTTAGGCAAGTAGGACGCCGAGTTGGACCTCATTTTGGTGAAGACACTGGAAATTTCGACGACCTAAGTCGTGGTCACCGAACCCACTCGGCGCATCGCCGAACTTCCACCTAGATCGCTAAGTTACCTTGTCCGTTTGTAGAGTTTGGCGAGTCAATCTTCAAGCTGGCGAGCTGAACTTCACGTTAGAAGAAGAACACAGGGCATTTGGCGTTGGGAAACTCGGCTTCTCACCCTTTTCATCTCAGGTTCTAATTCTTAGTTTCTTTTCTTTTGTACTCTAGTTCGTAATCAAGATTCCTAAACTGATATTCAACTTGTAAGTACCTACTCGTTGACTATTGGTTTTCGAAATTCACTTCTCTGTTATTGATTTTCTTTGTGTGCTTTTATTCGTTTTACTTCGTAGTTAACTTCTTTCTTGACTCAAGTCCGTTTGCTTTAATTGAGTCGTCCGTTTTTCATTAAACAAAATCCATTCCGACCAAGAGTAGATTTGGCTCTTTTGTATTAAGCCGAGTATAAGCAATCTTCAACATTAGCCGCGCCAATTTGAAAGGCTAACAAAGGTGTGTCAACACGAGTGATTGTGAGTTCATTTTCACTAAAGCTAACGTTGTAGTTCATTGTTTTTGTTGAGTATTTCTTATTGCAAGGTACCATGGAAACCGGAAACAAAACCTACCCACCAAAGGGAAAGGTTACCTTAGAATCTTCCATGAGGACTCCTACTTTGTGTGGGTATCATATTTTATGTGATGTTGGATGGAAGCTTGGCTGAGTTTAGAGGTCGTCTATCCGATATAAATTCAAGACTGACCAATGTGGAGGATGAGATTTGGGCCAAACAGACAAGGTTCACATTACCATCTTATGTGGTAACACAAACTATACCTAGGAAGGCCATGATCAATCACGAGCAAAGGGAGAATATCTTCTACTCCAAGTGCCTCATCCAGAGCCAAGTATGTGTTTTGATCATTGACAGTGGGAGTTGTGCCAACCTTGCTAGCATGGCTGTGGTGGACTACTTAAAGCTTCCTACCACTAAAGCATACTAAACCATACAGACTTCAATGGTTAAATGAGAAGGAATTGAGGGTACATGAACATGTGTTGATTAAGTTCCAAATTGGGAAATGTCATGATGCTGTACTTTTGTGATGTGATTCCCATGCAAGCTAGTCATGTACTACTCGGGAGGCCCTGGCAACACAGCCAGATGTCAATACATGATGGAAGGCACAACACCTTCATGTCGATGGGTTGTAAATATGTCCTTAAGCCAATGTCACCATCCCAAGTCATAGAGTTGTATCGAAAGATGGATGATTTGAGGGATAAAAAGAAAAATGAGGAGGGACATGTGGAGGCTGAGGCCCAAGGAGAAGGTCCATCCCAAGTCATAGAGTTGTATCGAAAGATGGATGATTTGAGGGATAAAAAGAAAAATGAGGAGGGACATGTGGAGGCTGAGGCCCAAGGAGAAGGTGAAAAGAGGAAGTTGAAGGGAAAGGCCAAGTTGTTATTGGCTGAGCATAAAGAGATAAGGGAGGATGTGGGAGTCGAAAGTGCATTGATCCTTAAGGATCAGGAGTTGCAAGCTAACCCGTCTCACTCTTCTGTTCCCCATTCTATTTCTTTGCTTTTGCAGTATCCTCGTGAAGAAGCCCTTGTGATGGATAAATTTGTGTGTTGTCCCAACATTCCTACGGTAGTGTCATTTGAGGGTAAAGAAGATCTTTCTTGCGGGCGTCAAAGGTACCATAGCTAAATTTAACACTTTTACCATTGCAAATGAACAAAATGTAAATGTTAGCTTGTCTATATGTGAGCCTATTGTTTCTTTACCTTGTATTGATAATGTGCTTATTGGGAGTGTGGATACACTAGTTGATCCTATTGATGACCGCGTTGATTCTTCTAGTAAGATCGATTTGTGTCCACCTAGTGTTGACACCTGTACTTTGAATGCTAGT
>NW_006239068.1:1441580-1446147 GCF_000226075.1 Solanum tuberosum
GTCCTTGTAATGTGATTAAGGAACCTCAAGTAAGTGGTGCTAATGATAATATTGATCTATTGAATAGGATTGATTCTATGAGCATATCTTTTGCGGAAGATCCGATTGCTTGTTTAGTTCATACAGATCATGTGCTTGAGCATACTTCGAATAATGATATTTGTCCTTTTGAGATTGAACTTGCATCTTTGATTCCTCCTTAGTGGTTGACCATCCCCTCCTTAAGTACAATGTCTTATTTGAAGATGATGGAATCACTCCTAGTGATGTACCTAGTGGCGGGAAACTTGAGAGTAGTGTAGTTCTTAATAGTTATACTGTCTATAGTAACCCACTACGGTGTGAAGCTTTCCCTCCCAAAGATGAAAATCTCTTCTTGGAAGATGAGAGTACTCTTGTAGGAAAGGAATGTGATGAGGAGGAAGGTGGTGTTGGTTTTCCTATTACTTCTTCTTCTTGGTGTGTTTTAATCCTTGATAGTATAACCAACGCTTTAGAGCCTATTGGTAGTCATACTCATGAAAACAACCTCGAGGAAGTTGACTTGCGAGACAACTTTGTCTATTACTTGTTTACACAGGAAGAAGCTCATGCTGTTGAGTGGAGTATGATATTGGAAAATGAGAGTGCCAGTCGGGCAAAAGGAGAAGTACTTGGAGTCCATGGATCTCCTTTCCATTTGACCCCGGTAGTGAATTAAATTGTGGCACTTGTGTAGTGATGCTTGGTCAAGATGACAAGTATCATTTGGATGGATTTGTTGACACCTTTCCTTACGATGGAAAGTCCTTCTTGAGGGTTTACAATCCGATTGAGGAGCCTACATTGTGTATGGGGAAGGGTAGTTTCTTAAGCCCTTTTCTTTACTCATTCGTTGAGTATGATCTTGTCGATTGTACATTTTATGGGGGTTGGAGCTCTTTGTTGAGAGAAGGTGAAGTTTATTTTAAATTTACCATGAAGTCTTTGTGTGTTCCTTCTTGTAAAGTGATGTGTGCTAGGATCCTTGAACCTAGTTGTGATCTTACATATGAGAACACCTTAGATGTCCCTAGTGAGCATGACACCTTTCTCTATTATCTATTTGCATATGATGATACTCATGTTTGTGTGGGTACCATACTTTATGGTAATAGTGGAATCAATGGGGCCAAATGAGAGTCTCCTTGACTCGATGCTATATTTTTCCTTCCCATTTGACCTCGGTGTTGGTCTACATTTTGATGGGTATGGTAGTAACACCCTTTCGCTTTTATGTGATTTTTACTTGGTGTTATTACTTGATCCTATGCGCTTGAATGAGGTTTGTTTGCCAAGTTTTGTGGGGAATACTATTGTATTTGACCCCGCTCATGAATTGGGAATAACTACATTCTTGAAGTTAGCTAGTGCATTGGATGGAATCTTAATTTGGGTTAACTTTGTTTATCCCCTTGCACTTAGTTTTGAGAATGTTTATGTGCTACTTGACATAAGGGAGGTCTTGTGCTTGTTTGTATGTGGAACCAATGAGGGCATACATATGAGGTTGTTTAAGTGTATTGGTTACTACGCTCTACCCCTTTGTCAATGTTTATTACTTAGCCAAGTATCTATTGCTTTGATGGGTTACAAACCCTTGGTTGATATTTGTGATGATTGGTTATATGTTCAGTTTGTGCATCCTTGGCATAGTGATGAACTTGTTGTTGCTAACGCTAACCCTCATGCCATGAGGATCTTCTTTTTGTTTGCTCCCCCTAGGGTTTTGCAAGGTATGGATTCTAGGACGAATCCTTTTCAAGAAGGTGAAATGATGTAAGATGGATTACATCAAGCCTATCCATTCACGAACTTCAATGCTTTTATGGAGTGTTCACAAGGACGGAGGTTGTTTGGCATGTATGGATGCCAAGGAGGGAGTTCTATGCCTTGCATGGGAACATATGCATCTTGAAGAAGCTCCAAATTGGGCAACACAATGCTTGGATGATAGCTTGGAGCGTGTAAGGCCTAACGAAACGAGGAGGAGCAAGTGAAGAATGTGCTCCATTCGGCGGGCTGGAGAACACTTCGGCAACTCGCCAAAGCCCTTTGGCGAGGGTTCCCAATATCGCCAACTGCCCAAGGAGCTACAAAGGGGAAAACTGCTAACTAGGCGAGCTGAAGACCATTGGGCATCGCCAAGTGGATTGGGCGATGGTTCCCAGACCGCCCAAAGTTCCAGTAGCTTCCCAGCCAAGGCAAGGAGCAGAGTTCCTCGCCGATCCTATTGGGCGCATCGCCGAGACATTAGGCGATCCTGACGTGGCTCGCCCATCGGCCTATTTTGTGTTACCTTTGGGCCATCTATGTAATAAGGCGTAAAACTATAAATAGGCCTTTAGGGTTTCATTTTAGTGTAGATTGGGGTTTCATTTTAAGGTAGATTGATTTTGAATATTGTGATTGTAAACCTAAACTCCTTGTGTGAGTGTTGAAAGCTTGGTAAGATTTTGTCGAACCTTGTTTAGAAACGAATGTTTTTGGGATATTGATTACCTCAAGGTCTTCGTAAGAGTTAGCTTCTTCTTGACGGATTAACTAGCTGAGGTCTTTCGGTTTAATATACCTTTAGGTTGCTCTTTGTTTCCTCTTTTTGTGTCTATCTATTTATTCGAATTTGGTACTTGTTAGGAACTAGCTTGGAGTTTATTGAATTTAATACATCCTTTAGTTGCCAATAGTTGTGTCTCTTCTTCTATCTTTCTTGTTTTCCGCTGTTTGTTGTGATTCTTCTAGTGAGAAATTACATCATTTGGTATCAGAGCAAGGCTTAGAATCGTTCCTACGAATTCTAGTCTAGGGTTGTTACAAAAAAAGAGGGTGTCAAAAACGTTTTCTAGAAAACCCCAAAAATATTTTGTTGATTTGGGTCTTGTTTGAAGTTTCTAAGGTTATATTAGTGTTCCCTTACCATATTTGAGTTTAGATCTGAGATTTGGTGAAGTTTGGTTCACTATTGAAGTTTCCACCATTATTGGTTGAAGAAGACGAAGTGAGTTTGAAATCTGGAAGTTTTGCCAAGGAATTGAGTGCTAAAAAGTATTGAGGTTTGTTCCCTATATCAAGGAGAGCATTCACCTAAAGTTTCATGAAATTCCGAGCTAGAAATCTTCGGGGTTTTATTTTGAATCTGCATAGTGTTCTTGAAGAATATTCAAATCTTCAATAAGGGAATATTTGAAAAGGGAAGTGTTTAATTCCAAAAAGGAAGAAAGAGAAAGTGTTAAAGTGTTTGTAAAAAAAGAATTTACCAAAAAGGGTAAATACAAAAGGCCAAGGAAGACGGTGGGACCATCAAGGTTAAAATTTCGGAGCCTTGCAGTTGCAGCTTGAGGAATTTGGGCGAATCCCAACTTGGATCGCCCATTCCACTCGGCGCCTCGCCCTTTGGGCAGCTAGGTCGCCGAGTTGGACCTCATTTTGGTGAAGACACTGGAAATTTCGACGACCTAAGTCGTAGTCACCGAACCCACTCGGCGCATCGCCGAACTTCCACCTAGATCGCCAAGTTGCCTTGTCCATTTGTAGAGTTTGGCAAGTCAAACTTCAAGCTGGCGAGCTGAACTTTCTTAATTTCACGTTAGAAGAAGAACACAGGCCATTTGGCGATGGGAAACTCGTCTTATGACCCTTTTCATCTCAGGTTCTAATTCTTAGTTTCTTTTCTCTTGACTCTAGTTCGTAATCATGATTCCTAAACTGATTTTCAACTTGTAAGTACCTACTCGTTGACTATTGGGTTTCGAAATTCACTTCTATGTTATTGCTTTTCTTTGTGTGCTTTTATTCGTTTTATTTCGTAGTTAACTTTTTTCTTGACTCAAGTCCGTCTGCTTTAATTGAGTCGTCCATTTTTCATTAAACAAAAATCCATTCCGACCAAGAGTAGAATTGGCTCTTTTGTATTAAGCCGAGTATAAGCAATCTACAACATTAGCCGCGCCAATTTGAAAGGCAATTAAAGGTGTGCAAACATGAGTGATTGTGAGTTCATTTTCACTAACGCTAACGTTGTTGTTTATTGTTTTTGTTGAGTATTTCTTATTGCTAGGTATACCATGAGAACCGGAAACAAAACCTACCCACCAAAGGGAAAGGTTACTTTAGAATCTTCCATGAGGATTCCTACTGAAGAGAGTCGGATGATGAGGATGTTGGATGGAAGCTTGGTTGAGTTTAGAGGTCGTCTATCCGAGATAAATTCTAGACAGACCAATGTGGAGGATGAGATTTGGGCCAAAGAGACAGGGTTCACATTGCCATGTGAGTTTAGAGGTCGTCTATCCGAGATAAATTCTAGACAGACCAATGTGGAGGATGAGATTTGGGCCAAAGAGATAGGGTTCACATTACCATCTTATGTGGTAACACAAACTATACCTAGGAAGGCCATGATCAATCACGAGCAAAGGGAGAATATCTTCTACTCCAAGTGCCTCATCCAGAGCCAAGTATGTGTTTTGATCATTGACAGTGGAAGTTGTGCCAACCTTGCTAGCACGGTTGTGGTGGACTACTTGAAGCTTCCTACCACTAAAGCATG
>NW_006239069.1:0-12380 GCF_000226075.1 Solanum tuberosum
TTTGTGTCTATAGCTAAACGCCTGTTTTCTTGTAGTGGATTGGTCGAAACATGTCATATATACATGTGGCATCATTCTAGTGACTCATTTAATTTGACTTGAATTACCACATATCTTTAACACGTGGCATGATTTTAGTGGCTTATTTAATTTGACTTGAATTGCCACATAACTTTCACAAGTGACATGATTTTAGTGGTTCATTTCATTTGATCACTTGGATAGCCACATAACTTTGACACGTATCATGATTTTAGTGTCTCATTTAATTTTATTTGAATTGTCACATAACTTGAACTATTTTCTTGAATTTAATATAATCCAAATTAATTTATGTTTAAATCCAATAAAACCTTAATGCTTGCAGTAATATTTTCAAAATATATTTTTTGGGTTGACTGTTTGATCACTTCTTGGTCCTTGTCCTGGTTATTTTGATTGTTGGCTTCGTGAGAGCAATCTTCATATTGAAGTCACCTCATCTAATTCTTTTTTGTACACTAGTTACCATTTCTAGAAAATTTGAATTAATAAAACACCATCATCAAATCATCAAATCATCAAATAATAAAAAAGAAAATGTCTAGAAGGATGGATTTTAATAAGTCAGTCAAATTTCCAGTCTGCCACCAACCCTAATGGAGTAAAATATGCTTTTTATTCAAAATAATAAAGAGCTCATGTGCACTAGAAAAATTACCAGTAATGAATTCAATGTACGTGGAAAAGTTGCAACTTCTAACTATTGTTAGTCCAAAATTGTGGACTATATGTATTCATTCAACCAAAATGGAATAAGAAATTTAGAAGTAACGAAAAAGTTAGAAAACGTGTTACCTTTTTTATTTATTATATTATTTTTCCTTTTTCGAATAAGGGAGAGGGGGATGTATGTGATTTGTCGGTTCACTTTTACTTGTCTATTATTTTAAAAATATTTTTTTATACTTTTATTTGTCATTTTAATCTATCAAAGAAAGGAGAAATATCTTTTTTTCATGTCTTATCCTGAGCATTAAGCATTTATTCCTAAATGGTATTCCAAGATTTAATACAAAATAACAATTAATAGCCAATAGAGAAAGTGTGGTAAAATAGTTATGTCAGCTATTATAATTTTTAATAGATCTGTCAAATCTAAATATGTCAAGTAAAAGTAAACGGATCAAAGAGTTTTGTCCGATTTTAATGAATGACTAAATAATTGTCCTCGTAAGTGATATTATCCCCCTCTCAAATTATGTAAAACAGTTAGGATTTTAAGCGTTTTTTCATATCTTTTTTAAAAAAAATTGAATTGTCAATTATTATGACTTTTAATACTGTGCATGTAATTTAAAAGTATTCAAATTTTACTTCAAAATACTTAAAGATTTTGCATCAAAATTATAAAATTTAATTCTAGAAATCCAAAAAATATTACATAATTTAATTCATAAATAATATATATGCAGCTACACTATGATACTTTGTGGTTTTTCCTTCTCTTCGTCAATGAATTGGAAACTAGAGTTTAAGACAACGTTTGATAAATATAAATTACTCCTTTTATTAATTGAATTTGTGATGTAATGCACCTTTATTAAAATTATTATTTAAGGATATAATTTAAATCAGAATTTTTTGTTTTTGCTCTTTGTGTATAAATATAACTTTATAAGTACTATAATATATTTCATACGCCCTTCATCACTTTTTACTTGTTAAATTTAACTTGATTACCTATTAAGAAAATAATGATTGGTATAGTGAGTTTACTATTTTGCCCCTATTATTTGATAGATTAACATATTTACAAACTACATTTTTCAAAAACATTAAAACTCAATGTTAATAAATTGAGGGTATAATAGAAAAAAAAATTATTCTTTCTTAATTTGTCAAGAATTAAAAAATATTTGACAAGTACATAAGAACAAAGAGTAGAAAATATAAAACTTCATAAAAAAATAATCTAAATATCTATCTTGAATTTTGAACAATTTAATTAAATAATTATTATAAATGATAAAAAAAATTTAAAATTCACTTTATATAGTATTGAGAAAATAATTATGATCGACTATTTTCCCTTGAATAAAAGTCGCAAGTTCATTTAGGCAAACGTGGTAATCTTGACTGGCGAAAAGAAGAGCGCCGCCACACATTTTCCAATTTTGATGACCTTTGGAACAATACAAAAGGTCAAAACTAAATGACAATCCAACATTGTTTAGATTAAATGAATCTCTCATGTAGTACCTTCCTTTCTTATTACTTTTCCGTTCAATAATAGTTGTCTACTATATTATTTTAAGATATTTAATAATATTTATTCATTTTATAAAATTAACAAATAATTTTACACTTAATTTTTAATTTACTTTTATAATTAATTACATTCAGTTTTATTACATTTTTTAAGATATTGTACTTATTATATTTAAAGGGTAATATAGTAAAATTATTCATCTATTTATAATTTCTTAAGAAGTGTGCAAAGTTAATAGTGGACAAATATTACTGGACATAGAGAGTATGTACTAAAAGTTGTTATTTGAATACTAATTAATATAGTATACGTTGTGTTACGAGTTTAATAACATTAATTTTTGGCAAAATTATTTATATGTATAATTTATTTTATCATTTTTAAAAAAAAAGATATTATTTAAATTTTTTTCAAAAATCTCTTCTTTTTTATTTTTTTCGAATACATCACTTACACAATGTATTGATAGGATACATCACTTTACACAATGTATGAGGGCATACGCAATATGTCTAGACGTTGAGTGATGTATCTCAAATCGAGACACGATGTATCAAGACGTTGAGACATGTATCAAAAATAGAATCACGATGTATCGGATGTACACGATGTATCAGATGTACACGATGTATCTAGACGTTGAGTGATGTATCTCAAATCGAGAAACGATGTATCGGGACGTTGAGACATGTATCCAAAATCGAAACACGATGTATCAGGACATTTTGAGATGTATCCGGTTCCATCAAATTTAAGAGATTTTTGTAATTTTAAAAAAATAGTAATAAGATTTAATTAGTCTTAACATTATGAGATTTGTGTAAAATTTTCATAATATAAATTGGTCATATTATATTTTTTTTATAATATGTGAAATAACCTTTATATTTAAATATACTACTATTTTAAAAGCAAATTCAAAAACATGCTTAAGGCTTTTCCAAATTTGAAACAAAACTTCAAATTAATTTTTGAATTTTCACAACGAAAAATTAATTTTAAATTTATCCTGAAAAAATGTGAATCGTAATTTTAAAACAATACGGATAATTTAAAAGTGATAAGCAACTTTTTGTTTTTTTTTTCATTTCAACAAAAAGTACAACAATTTCTTTTGTCCTTAGCATCTTTGGGTTACAAATTGCACCATTGAAAAAAATAGTAGAGAGTTGTGAAATAGCCCCCACTGAATATTTCACATTCATTTTTATTTGTTAATTATTCTAAAAAAATTATGTTTTTAACATATCAAAGAGATTTTTAAAAATATTTTACCCTCAAAATTAATTATTTAATCCACAAATTATTTACTAAATGTATAATAAATAGAAGATAAAATAGACAGTATTTTATGAAGCAGCTCTGTAAAATAAATTGATAAATAAAATTATAAAACTACCCTCCGTCAATAAGCATACACGTTGAGAGAGAGCAACTTATTGACATTTCTTATATAGTATAATAGTAACACTTGTTCAATTTAAATTTTATTCTATTTTTTTATTTTTAGTATTACATAACTACATAAAATAATAAAAGTTAAATTTAGAGTTTTAAAGCATCATTTATTAAGTTAGTTCAGTAAAATACAAATCTACTTAAGTTTTTCTAAAAATATAATAAATCAACATGAAACAAATAATATAAAATAAAAAATGATTTAAAAATATTATTTTTTAATAATTCGTGTATAGCCATCTCTATCTTAAAATTTAAATACTTAAAAAATACCCAATTTCTATTCACTTGCACTCAGAAAGTTCTACAAGATTTGTTGAAATTTCTTTACTATCACTCTTCTATTTTCCTTTTTTGGTTGGCTAAACTTTATTCCCCGTCCCTAATTACTTGTTCATTTTTTCTTTTATAGCTGTTCCTAATTACTTGTCCATTTTGACAAATCAAGTAAGGACAATTTTTTTTACCTATTATACCCTTAATTAATTACTTTGAAAAAAGTAGAACTTTTTGAAAATGTTAAGTTTTTAATTCATCCAATTCATAATTATTAATAGGGATAAAATGGTAAACTCACTATGTCAATAATTATTTTCTTAATAAGTGTGTCAATTCAAAAGTGGACAAGTAATTAGGGAGATAAACGAGTATAAAACTTTAGTCTGAAATTTAAAGTAGTTTTTAAAACTCGATAACACGTGGTTTGACCGGAAAAAGAAAAGGAATATAGCCGTCCGCTCCTAAAGAGATGTCCTAAATCTTTATTTTTTCCTATCATACACGTGAATAATTAATATACTTGATTTGTTTCATATTAATTGATCATTATAATAAAAATAGTTGTATCATATTAATTATTCATTAAAAATAATCTAAGTAATAAATTACTCAAATTATCTTTTTATTGATAATTACTTAAATATCGTGTAAAATAAAAAATGACCAACTAATATAGAATAGAGAAATTAGGGACAATGGTCTGAAAAATACTCTAACTTTGACCGCAATTGTTGTTACGATATCAAACTTTAGGGAGGACCTTTTACCCCCAACACTATTTAATAGTGTATTTTAAAGGTATATATGTACCCACATGGACATATTATTATTTATAATGATGCAATATTTATAATGTTCACGTGGACACATATATACCTTTAAAATACACTAATAAATAGTGCAGGGGTAAAAGATCCTTTCCAAAATTCGGTATTGTTACAACAATTTTGGTCAAAGTTCAGATATATTTCACACCTTTTTCCCATTGCTTGCAAACCTTATTCAGCAATTTATAATTCGCTACTAGTACTTAATAAATGTATTTATAAGCCTCTCTGTCCTTAAACTAAATTTAAAAATTAAGAGTACCTAATTCATTTTGTTATTTTTTTTCCTTATACAATAATATTTCTAATCATATCTTATCTTAAAAGATAAGAGCCAAATTCATCGTCTAATGACCAAGTGGAACACGCATGATTACGATTTATCATGTTATTTACCCATGATAAACAAAAAAAGAGAAATGCTTTGAAATATGTCTGAATTTTGATCAAAATTGCTGTAACAATCTCAAATTTTGAGCAGGACCTATTATCCCCTGCACTATATATATATACCTCTTAATAAATTAAAATTTTAGTATAGTGATTAAGGTGTTGTGCAAATTCCTTGGAGTCATGTGTTCTACGGTTCTAGTTCTATTAGTCATATTATTAAATTTTTTACTACAAATAATATATTTAGATGTAATAAAGTAAATCTATGATCGACACTTGAAGATGATTTTTTTGAAGGAACGTTGAGGGAATACTAGTGGTGGACTAGGGGCCTCTATAGCCACGAATTTAACTTGCATTCATAATCAGTAGGCGTGTATATGATTTGAATAAAAAATTATCCAAATTGATTATATAAGTTAAATTTGGGTTTTGTTTTTTTGTTTTACATTTATAATAATCGATAATATTTGATTTGATTTGATTTTCTTTAAAAGAATTGAAAAATAATCGAATCTAACCAACAAATATATACATATTTTTTATTATAGTTACGTAGATAATATATTATTTTTATGAACAATTTTATATATCTTGTATATATTATCATTAAAATTTATTTATAATTTAATGGAGTTCAGTGGAATCAACTTGGGAGAATGATTCAGTTGCTGGCTCTTCCAATTTTGATTTCATTTTCTTCATTCGCAGTAAAAACTCATCTTCAAAGATAAAATATATTATGACAGATAATATTGATAGGTGTCTCTTTTCGAACTAAATATCTTTTTCTATTTACTCACCTTGTTTTTATATTTTTTTTTTTTTACATAATTAATAGTCGAACAATCGAACCAAACTCAATAACAATCAACTAAAAATATATATTATATTAATAGTTGGTTTGATTTTAATAATTTTAAAATTAATTAAATTGATTTGATTATGATTACCAATTCAAAACGCCCGTGAACACCCCCATTAATCAGTATAAAATAAATTATCAGCGTGAATTTTAACTTGGCAGGAAAAATTAACTTCATGCCTTATTATTAGTTTAGTATATTTTCTTGCACATGAGGTTAAATTAACATGCAATAACAAATATCTGTTCTTAACAAATTTGATTTCGTATATATAATATATTTAGAGAAGTTAACTTAAATTCTTCGACTAATATTATATAATTATGATGATTTAAGTTTTACGTGTCGTTTACGACTTTATTAAAAATAGAATAATATTGAACAGGGCAGCCGCCACACTAGTCCAACTCTTAATGATAAATTCACCATTCAAAACCACATTTTTCCATTGCTATTTTTTCTCAACACGTCTCCACTTTTACATTCTCAGAAATAGCTCTCATATAATTTACTCTCTAAAATGGAGAATTATGCAACAATATTTCCTTCAGCATCATCGTCGTCATCTCATCATGATGAATATATTTCATTAATGAATAGCAAGAGTAGTATCAGTGACGATGCAAAAGAGGAATTATTATTCCAAGGGAAGAATAAGGCCGGGTTCTTGGGACTAATGGCAAGCATGGAAACTCCAAGAGATATTATTACTAAGAAGGATGAGGTGATCAAATCGTGTAAGAAGAAAATTAAGAAACCAAGATATGCTTTCCAAACAAGGAGCCAAGTTGATATTCTTGATGATGGTTATAGATGGAGGAAATATGGACAAAAGGCTGTCAAAAACAACAAATTCCCAAGGTTAGTTATTATCTCAATTCCATCCATCTACCTCTATACACTTTAATTAAATTCCCAAGTAACTTTACTATTTTTAGGCCAAATAAAGAAGAGAGAAGTATTGAAAATACACAATTTGACGTAAATTATTAGTTTCATTTCTCAACTATTGATACTCCTCTACTTGACTAACTAAACTTAGATACACCCCCGACTGCCACATGACATGGAAATTGATCTCAAACTCTTGTAGGAACATGAACTCTTAATAAAAAGCTGATAGAAGGGTTGAAAATACCTTTAAATTTGATAAGAATTTAGGGGTGTATTTCATTCATGTTGCAAGATATATCGAGGGTGTATTTAATTAATTCAGTTAGTCAAGCAAAAAGGTGTTTTTAAGACTGTTACTAATTTAGGGATGAAACTAATAATTTGTGCTGAGTTTAGGGGTGTTTTTAAGGCTATAAATAATTTAGGAATGGAACTAATAATTTGCGCCGAATTTAGGAATGTTTTCAATACTTTTCTTCTAGGTCTAATCCAAGTCAAGATACATTTCCAGTTAATGTTTGGGACTATTTTCTTTTTTAAAGAAAGTCATTGATCATTTTCAAAGGGATCTTAAGAACTATGTTAATCTAGCCTCAAAAGTGATCTATGTTACGTTTGACGGATGATTCGAGCACTAATTGTCCAACTACTCTAATTATTAGAGTTCACATGCAAAGGGTGAATCAAAATTTTGAATTTTTATAGTTAAAAATAAGTAAGATCTCATTATATGCATATATTTTCATTCGTATGTATAGTTTGATCCAAAAGCAATAGAACTTGCCTTAGATCTACTTCGTTCTATACTTTAGATTATTACTTGGTTTATGCTAGATAATAAATGTTGTAAAACAAAATCAAAGTGCAAAGAAACTTATATTTATCCCTTTGATGACAAATAAGAGAGGTAAGGATCCCTAAAAATCGATGACACGGTTAGAAATAAATGTTTTTTCCACTTCGAATTATATAAAATTTGTGTTACAAAATATGAGTTTTCCATCTCAGTTCCATCGAACCAGCTCGCTGGGAAAACTGATGATGGGAAACAAATTCTTATTGAAATACTAGGAATTAAGCTTTCTAATTTTCCTGTGTGAAAATACTTTTCCCCCGTCCCAATTTATGTGACACATTTCATTTTTTTGAGAGCCAAACAATTTAAGTTTGACCGAGAATTTGCTCATGAAGTCTTTAAATTTTTTAAAATGAAATTGATATATTTGTAAAGTACGTAAAAAGTATTATAGGTCACAATAATTGATAATTCAAAATATTTAAACGATATATGAAAAATTTATGATCAAAGATAAACTTGTTTAAATCTCCAAATCCAAAACGTGTCACATAAATTAGAACAGAGAGAGTACTATGTTTTTCTTTTCTCACCGATTCAATTAAAATAACTATGGAAGACTGAAAGCACTAGTCAGTGAACATTGTTCCGTGGTGAATTTCAATAGGAAAATAGTGGGAGTTTCATCAGGATTTTGATTTATTATCTATAAAAAAAAAGGTATGGATATATACTAGAACTTTTGAAGTGAAAAGATGAAATTGAAATGATCAAAAGTTGTAGGAAATGGACTAGTAAATTGGAATCTATATTTATCACCACCTACTACAAGTCTACAACTATGATCTGCAGGAGTACTCTCTAATCCATGAAATTAATCTGGCTATAGTCATTACAAAAACGAAAAAATGAGTGATATATTTTCCTATTTCAAATGGCTACTATTATTTGGGTAGGGCTAGTGGTTTAGACATGGGAAAATGTTAGGTGAAATTAATTATACAAAAAAGAAGAATAAATCTAATACATATTTGGTTGTTGTGGTACTCAACAGGAGCTATTATCGATGCACACATCAAGGATGTAACGTGAAGAAACAAGTACAAAGATTATCCAAGGATGAAGAAGTAGTAGTAACTACTTATGAAGGCATGCATTCACATCCCATTGACAAATCTACCGATAACTTTGAGCACATTTTGAGTCAGATGCAAATCTATACTTCCTTTTAAATATTTTATTTATCTTTCAATGCCTAATAAGGCATGTATCTCATCTCACTATATATTAGTTACATGTAAAATAATACTGCAGTGTGTACATGCGTTTTAAACATAGATAGATGCAGAAATGTTTTAATTATACTATAAAGATTATTTTCAAACGATGAAAGAAAATAAAGCATAATAAATTTAATATCTATTAGATGAGGAATAATATTTATTTATTTTAATCAATTAGCTAAAATATATTCCCTAATAACAATTTTGTTTCATTTCTATTGCACATTCAATGAGGTGTTACCCTTTATATTTTCTTATTTAGTCCATTTAGTAATAATGCTCTGCCTCAATGTGTCACCAAACTTTAAGAACAAATACTAGATTTTAAATCAGTACCAAAGAATTCATCAGAAAATGAGAGTTAGTAAAACGAAAATCAACAAAAATAACATTTCAGATTAAAAGAAATTGAAATATAGTGATAACAATTAAAAAAGAAAAATGATCAATGCTCCTCTTTTAATTTATTTTATTTAACATAACAAGAACCCTAGTATCTACGGTACAACACTTTCCATAAAATCAGTTAAAGACAAATTATCAATTTCGCCAACACCATAAAATAACTTTTAATTAATTAAACACAACTTAATTTATATATATTTTTGCTTATGAACAATAGTTTCTTGTTGAGTTTTCAAATTTACCAGTTGGCTTCACAGTTAACTTATTAATTATATTTTCTATTATCATTGTCTTTATAGATTTCTTCATGGGGCACTATAGATAACCTAATAAAGGAGTAACTCCACACGTAGAACTTGTATCATAGAATATATTGCTCGTATCTTATAAAAATGATGTCGCGGTCATGTGACGGATCTAAAAAATGCATAGATTTTAAAGGATACAACACATGATGATATCTTTTAAAACTTCGAGCAACATAGATATCATAATATAGAAAAGGTAATTATAGACATGTATCTACCTACCAATATAAATAAAACTCCACACCATCATCAGATCTCGATGGAGTTTTCTCATTTACTGTTGCTACATACTTCATGATAACACTCAACGACACTTCGAAAGTTGATGTGTAGGGATCAGATGTAATATTTTTAGCCTAACTTAAGAGTTGGAGTCGGATTTCATAGGAATAAATGTGACTTCTATCTAATTTTCGTGTATAGTTCATTATTTGTTTGAAATATATTGAAATTTAAATGGCAATAACGAGAACCTAGGGATGTGATAGTAAGGGTCAATGGTATGCAATTGGGTCAGAGGATTTGCTTAACACCTGAAATTGCCATGGATAGCATTGATTCAAGCAGAATTTGCAATTTCTCAACATACTAACACATTTCACTTTGGATTTCTCAAACCTTAAAGTGTGTCTATTGTAATGACTTGACCCAGTCATTATGAGTAAGCCGATAGCGAAAGAATTTGGGACAAAAAACTTTTCGGATAGTGACTTAAAAAAAATCGACTAGGCCAGCCTCCGACGGAATCTGGGCTAGGTGAGGTCTCTAGGTCCATCCGAGAATGAGTGGGGTGTGATATTGAGGTTTGGTTGATATATTCTTGTAGCCAAGTCACTAAGGAGTCCATAAGCCCTTTCGGAATACAATTCGGATAAGTATTATAACTCCCGAAATTGATCTTCGTGAAGGGTATGTGTCAGAATATAAGGAAATAGTTTATGTTGTAAAAATGGCTTTTTCTGGAGTTTGAGTTTCTAAGGTTTCATTGAGGTCGCTATAGCGCGAGTCATACCGCTATAGCAGAGTGTGCAAACTGCTATAGTGGGTTAGCTTTTGCTATAGTGGCACTGCTATAATGGGTCTTAGTGCAAAAACAACCCCAAAACCCCTATTTTCTGCACTTTGAGTTCTTTGGCTTGGGAAGGGCGATTTTTTGGGTAGTTTGCACCTATTTTCCTATGGGATTCATCGATAAAGGTAAGAAGTTGACTCCCCAACCTTATGCATTGATTCTTAAGCCTTAGAATCTAGGTTATTAC
Source organism: Solanum tuberosum (assembly GCF_000226075.1). Lineage (NCBI taxonomy): Eukaryota > Viridiplantae > Streptophyta > Magnoliopsida > Solanales > Solanaceae > Solanum > Solanum tuberosum. The sequence continues at coordinate 11,020 of NW_006239069.1, forward strand.
TATTGAGAGAAGGGTTTGGACATGATTCCATGGTGGAAAAAAACCCTAATATGGGTAAGATAGATCATATTTTGGCTTAGGTTAGGATTTGTTAATAATCCAAGTAAATTAATAGGACATCAATGATTGATTATTGCTTATATTATTGTTTTAGACCAACAACAAGCTGAATCACTTTGTTAGGGGAAAACTCAGATTATTTATTGTTTTTAGGAGGCTTGTTTCGAGGTAAGTTCATGCGGTTGGGAATCTCTGAGAAGGGTGCAGTGTTAGCCAATATTGATGTTCAGCCCACCTTCATAGATGAAATCAAGGCCAAGCAATTTGATGCATGACTAATTGGCCAAGCTTAAAGGTAAGGTGGAGTCTGGGGAGACCCAAGATCCCACTCTCAATGCAAATGGTGGGCTAAGTTTTATAGTGTCCTTCCTTTCTACAAAACGACACACATCTGCCTTGAGTTCCTTATGAGCATCTTGTGGAACTTTAGCATGTGCTTTCTTCTTTCAAAACTTGTTGGCCTTAACTTTGAGTCCTTTACCAGCTCATTGCCCCATGAGGTTAATGGAATGACCTATTTGTTTGTTAAGCCTTGACTCTTCCTGAGTAAGTGTTGCTCCCAGATGCACACGCAAGTGTACGTGGTCACTCAAGTAATACAGTGACTCTTTTGAGCCGGATTATCTAACCCAAAGGACTTCAAATCGACAAACACTAACTTTGTTGTAACTAAAATAAATTTACTTATGTGATAGAAAGTTTCAGGAATTTGTTTATAGTATCAATATTAAAACAATCTCAATTGTTAACTACTAAACAATTAAATTAGTTGCAAACGGGAATTTCACAATTTGGAAGAAGTCTAGGGTTGTAGCGCATTGATTTTAAGCATAATGAAGAGTAGGGGTGTTCATGGTTTGGATAAAAACCGATCCAAACCGAAAAAATCAAATCAAACCGATTAAATGAACCGATTTAATTTGGGTTTTGGTTTGGTTTGGTTTTAGATTGTTAAGAACCGATAGTATTTGGTTTGGTTATGATTTTGTTCGAAAAAAATCGAAGAAATAACCGAACCGAACCAAAAAGTTATATACATAAATTTTATTATTATACATACATAATATATTATATTCATAAACAATTTTAAAGATTTTATATATGTTTCATCAAAATTTATTTTTATAATTTACTTATGAAAGAAAAAATGTCCAAGGTGAGAACATTTTTCTTATTGGTTTCATGTATATGAGTGTCTATGAAAATTCTTTGTGGGACTAAAAATGTCATTGTCTCTTCCTTCTATGCCAAAATAGTGAATTTTGAAGTTTTATTCAGTAAATTCAATGATCGAAAGTTCT
>NW_006239069.1:20339-91945 GCF_000226075.1 Solanum tuberosum
AATTTAAGTCATTCTAACTATTTTTCGTTTTGAATGGATTGTTGTCACTTTTTTCATGTTTTGAATGAATTGTTTATTTTATTTTTATGTATGGTTAATAACTGAATAACCGAACCAAACCAAACCAAAACCGAAAACAACCAAACCGATAAATGTATATTATTTTTGGTTTGGTTTGGTTTTGATAATTTTAAAACCGATTAAGTTGGTTTGGTTTTGGTTTTGACCAATAATCGACCCAAACCAAACCGTGAACACCCCTAATGAAGAGTATTCCAGCAATCCACATGTTATCCTCATCATTGATTCACAAGGTTCAATTTACGATCATGGTCTCCCGACCTCTAATCGCCTACCACCATTGACAACCTAACTACATCGTTGAGCGGGGATAGGCATGAACCAATCGTGGAGCATTACGCTATCGTCTTGTATATTAACCAAATGAGGCATATAGGTATATATAGGCGAAACACTCTAAGTTTTTACCCTAGATTGAACATGTTCCTCACATTCCTTAGTCTATCCCTATATTTGTCTTCCAAGTTCAAGAGTGGACAAAGAGTTTATTTTAATATTGATTAGGCATCAAAATAGCAAAAACTAGAATCTAAGCATAAATCCTAAGAAAACCCGTCTCATGCTAGAAATAAACAATATTACACCATCAATCGTAGCTACAACCCTAGAATTAGGGAATTTAGCTACTCATAATATGAATCATCATCAAATAATGTTCAAAGATCATTAAAGTTTATACCAAAATGAAAGAGTAGAAGAAAAGTCCTAGAGTTTGTCAGCAAAATCGCCCAAATCGTGTTCTCCTCGTTTTTTAAAAATTGAATAATTAATAAAATAACACAGTTGGACTATTTATAGTGTGGAATAAAACATGTGGCCCAATTTCGGAGTCCAGGTCCGCGACGCGGACTTGTTCCCTCGCTTCACATTTTGAGAAGTTCAATCCTTCTCCATGACGCACCTCTATCGCACACTCCGCTGTTTTGTGTAATTCGTTTGCAACAATTATCTTTCAGCTCCGCGATGCGGAGATGCTCCCATACAGTGTATTTTCTGGCTTCTTGGCCATTTCTCCTTAGCAACTTCGACTTGTATTTTCCTTTTCTTGGATGGTTTTCTTTTTCGCTCCTTTTCCTTGGTTTTCACCCTACAAACACCTAATCATATTTGTTAGAGGAAACACAATCAATTGACTCTAAAATTACAATTCAAACTAGGAATTTTCTCTTGAACTTATATATATGGGATAAATTGGTTATTAGGCGCATAATTACGCCTAAGATCACCACTCCACACTTAAAGCTTTGTTCGTCCTCGAACAATTCCATACTTTCATGTATACGACGACTCTACTACACTTCAAACTAAAGGCATTCAAGTTTCGGCAACAACAACCACAAGAACTTCACAACAAGCATGTCATTACTATGCATTCACAAGGATGAATCGTGCAAAACCTTCTAGCCTCAATAATTGACTCTAAAACGTAGCAAACTCATGCATAATCATTGGTCACAAAGTTACATAAGCTACTAGTTCCTCATTGAACATGTGCCCTCACCACAAGAGACACCCTTCACTACCACACATATAGAAATTCAAACAATAGTGGGTGTAAGGATCAAATTCCACTCACTCTCCCAAAATAATTCTCATGCTACCAACAATGACCCATAGGCGTGCCCTTAGTGTGCTGCGCCACTACTTTCAAGAATACGGAAGTTCAGGATCAACTAGGTCTTCAAGGGTTGTAATGTAGGCTAGGGGACAGGTAGATACTAGTTTTGGCTATGAACAATGACTACATTCCCAAGCGCTTTAATACATGACAATGTTCATTTTTGAACCTTCTTTTAACAACCTCATTTTTTTTATTTTCCCCTTTACTTTAAGCTCCTCGACACTTTGTTGTATGGCATTAACAATTTATTCATTTTTTTCACTCCCTTTCCAACAAGCCATAACTTTTTCAGTGAATCATACCCAGGGGCTTCATACTTGCTATTATTTTCATTCACTATTGTCCGCCTATAGCGCTTAGGAGCTATGAATCAAATTTAAAGGTCATAGAATGAACGGGAATAAGCTTCATAATAGGCTACCAAAGACTAATTCAAAGGCTCGAAGGGGTTAACTAGAGATATATATCATGGTGGGTACAAGAGGAAAACAAAACATGGCTATCAAAGAAATTCCTATATCACTTCCTCAACTCCTTATCCTTTCTTTCATTTTACAGACACATTGAGCAAGTTCTAGACATCAATTAGTAGCATGGAATGCAGCAAACCTTACACATGATACATATTCAAATCAAAACTAATTACTACAGACTCTTTCCCAAACAATAACAAGAATTCAATTTAAGCATATGTCATTTTAGAGTCACATAAAAGAGCCTAGATGTCTCAACACAAAGTCATTCCTTTATTTTCAGATTTTAGCCTAATCTCAATGTAGTTGTGCAGCCTTAGCAAGATGTCAACCCTACAGACCCAATGACGAAAATTTCCCTTAAGACAGTCGTCATCCATCTATCATAGGGCAATGTGACTCAACTATGACAACTAACTCAATCCTAAATAAACAAAATCTTTTTTTGTATGGTTTAACAGGACTATCCTTGGCCAAAGAACCAAAAACAACTTCCAAGGAACCCAAAACAAAATCAACAACCAAAATAGCAAAACAAATTTATTTACACAGATATTTCACCCCACCCCACACTTAAGGATGTAGCACTGTCCCAGTGCGATACATATAACAAAATAAATAAAAAGTAGGGCGGGTACTTCCCTGATTACTCGTCTATGCCATCATCAACTGCGGTTCCCTCAATAGCCAAAGGTTCACCCTCCTCGTCAAAATCAGATTCACTGTCCGACATTGTTCTTCTCTTGTCCACATTGGTGGGGACATCATCCCATACTGGCTCCAGAAACTCAGGAACCAATCCTAGCATTGCTTTCGCATGTTCATTGAGAGGATACCTTCTTTCAATGTCACTCAACTACTCCTCAGTGGAAGGCCGACACCCATTTATGTGGCGCAACATTTCAAGCCCATACATGTGAGATGTAATCATATCATCTCTCTTGTGCGCTCAATTGTAGTAAGGTGGGTCCATGACCATTTTCATGCCCCTTTGTCTTGACATCTAGCGGTGTGGTGAACAAGGGCGCTATGTAATCCAGACTTTCCTCTGTTACTCATGCCCGCCTGCACAAACTTGTGATCAGTCCCTCAAAAGGATACCTTCTTCCTCTGTGCACCCTAGCTTTATGCATTGCAGACTTTAAAACCGCCCCCACATTGATGGGCATGTTCTTCATCAGAGCATAGACCAAGCACACTCGGTCTCTGGTCACCTCAGTAAAGTGCAAGCCTGAGATCAAACAGTTCATGACAATTTTAAGCCACACCTGGGCTTCCCGATTCATGTGGGCATATGGATAGGATTGATGGTATCTGCAGTGCCCATGCCTAATCCACTTAGCAGTGGACTGTTTTCCACACAAAGTATGTCGAATCTGTTGATATGGAAAACTAATGTTTAACCCAGTCAGAATATCAGAAGGGGCTTCTACAGTGCCCAATAATTGATTTATAGCCGAGGGTGTGAGTAGGACCTCCACGCCATGCGCTGTTACAAAATGAGACCTAACATCGGGTTTCCAATTGTCGTAGAATTCTCGAACCATACTTACATTGCACTCCATAGGATCCTGAAAGAGGAATCCCATGTGCAATTCTTGCAGGCGGCACATGATTTAAGGGAAACCCCTTTTCAATTGCAATCATCAATCACCACATTCGAAAAATATTTAGCTTCGGTGTGTGTTTTATACCAATTTTTGCCTTCAGAGGTAACTGTCTTAGCACCGTAGTGTTGGGTCTGCCCTCTTGGTACTGCGGGTGCTGGAGGGATGGTTGCTCCGGTCTTCACCCTCTTACGACTGCTAGACGCAACCTCTTTTTCCGCTCTTTCTGTTCCATACATAATATCTTGCAATCAGACAGTTTCAGTCACTGAGGCACAATTACCAAAACTCACACACACTTATTTTTAAGCATATATGTCACAAACAACACGGTACTCAGACTTCCCATTGTCATTTTAAGCATTTTATTTTCAATCCCATCATAATTCAAGCACATAATACCCATTGTTAATTTGATTCTACTCAAGAATTCGAACCAACAACGATGCTTTTACTCAATCTTTCCCCTCACAGCATGTGTGTTACTCAAGACTTCACACACACCCAAATTTCACCCCAATATTGAATTCAACCCACTTTCAAGTTCTGCCAAATTCTTTCAAACAAGGCCCTTGGTCATGAGTTCTATACAATAAGTTCAAGAACTGACTCTTTTCTCTTATTAGCAAGTTTTCACTAGATGTAATCAATTTCAAGAAACTAATCCATTAAAGACACCAAATTCATGAACTTACATTAATAATTCATCTAAAAGAAAGAATAAAAGAAGTGAGAACATACCTTGAGTGATTAGAACAACGAAAATTGAAGAACTTGAGGTGGAATTTCAACTTTGCGACACAAATTTGATTGGGAAGAAAGTGTTAAGGTTAGAGAGAGAGAGGGAGAATTTTTTCAAATTCTTGAGAGAATCGAGGTTAAAAGGTAGTTTTAGGGATTAAAAAAGGATGGGGTCGGGTTTTAATGGGGAAATCGGGTAAGACCCAACTTTTTAATGAAAAAAATCTTACTAGGTCTGTGATGCGGACTTGTCGCGGACTACACTTCTAAAAGAATGTTTCTTCTTCACTTTGGGTGAGATTCGCTTGGCATAACCAAGTCCGCGATGCGGAGCTATCACGGACTCCACTATTTCTCGATGTACCATTGTCACATCACTGAGGCCCAAGTCCGTGATGCTCCCAGGTCGTGGACTCCACTGTACTCGCCAATTTTTTTATTACAACCTACAAATACAAAAATAAACTAAACCAACCTACAACTATAAAAAAGAACTAACCTACCAAAGTAAAAATAAAAATAAAATCTCACTAGCGTACAAAGTCACGGGTTGCCTCCCGATTGGCGCTTGATTTAACGTCGTGGCACGACTTAGCTTTCCCCATCATTCATTGCTCAAATCAAGCACATCTTCCTCACGATCCACCTCTTGTCTGAAGTAGTGCTTCACCCTTTGTCCATTCACTATAAACGTGGACTGTTTACCTTCATTCCATAATTCCACGGCTCCATGATTGGTCATGCGCACCACCTCGAACGGTCCGCTCCACTTTGACTGTAGCTTACCTGGAAATAACCTTAATCTCGAATTGAACAAAAATATCTTTTGGCCAGGCTCGAAGACTCATGATATAATATGCTTATCATGCCACTGCTTTGCCTTCTCCTTATAGAGTTTCACATTCTCGTAAGCATGGAGTTGAAACTCCTCCAATTCGTGTAGCTGGCCCATGTGTTTTTTCTTGGCTAACTCTGGGTACAAATTCAACTTCTTCACTGCCTAATAAGCATGATGTTCTAATTCATCTAGAATGTGTCGTGCTTTACCAAATACCATGTTATAGGGAGAAGTCCCTATTGGCGTCTTATACAGTGTCCTGTACGCCTACAGTGCATCATCGAGTTTCATTGCCCAATCTTTCCTTTGAGCATTCACCATTTTCTGCAGAATTTGTTTCACCTCACGGTTTGACACTTCCACCCACCCGCTGGTTTGAGGGTGATAAGTTGTAGCCACCTTGTGACGGACCCCATACTTTGCCAAGATATTCTTCTCCAGCTGATTTATGAGATGCTTCCCTCCATGGCTAGAAAAAACCTGATTGTAACACTTTATGGGCAGTGCGCTCACCTCCATGATGGCCACCATATGCAGACGAATGACAAATATCTATTACTTGTCTCATCTAAGACTCAAGTACACACTTCCTCATCATTTTATCAGTTCCCTTCTTGAATAGATAAGGCTCATCCCATATGTAGAAATGAGCATCATAAGCCAACCCTTTTTTTTATGGGTGGTTGCATCAGGTGGAAACACTTCGCTCACCAAGTAGTTGACAATATCCGCATGTCACGGTAATTCAGTCACCTCTAAAGCCAATAATTTTTCATCAGGGAACTCTTCCCGAATCTGACTTTTCTCACCAACATGCGATGAACTCTCCAACCTGGACAAGTGATCTGCAATATGATTTTCAAAACCTTTTCGGTCCTTGATCTCTTTGTCGAACTCTTGCAGCAATAGAATCCATCTAATCAACCGCGCTTTGCATCCTTCTTATTGAAGAGTTACTTGATAGTTGAGTGGTTAGTATGAACAACAACTTTAGTTCCTACCAGGTAAGATCTAAACTTGTCGAAGACATAGACCAAGGCTGGCAGTTCATTCTCGGTCACTGTGTAGTTGGCTTGAGGTGCATCCAGTGTTTTGCTCATATAGTAGATTGAGTGAAAAATTTTCTCCTTTCTTTGCCCTAAAACTGCCCCTACAACCACATTACTTGCGTCACACATCAGCTCAAAAGAAAGCTCCCAATTTGGAGAAGTCAAGATTGGAGCTTCTATCAGATTCTTCTTCAATGCTTCAAAAGCTCGAATGCAATGCTTATCAAAAGCAAATTTCACCTCTTTCTCTAGTAAACTGCACTTAAGTCTTGCAGTCTTAGAGAAATCGTTAATGAATTTCTTGTAAAATCCAGCATGACCCAGAAAACTTCTCACCCCTTTAACAGAGACTAGGGGGTAACTTTTCAATTACCTCAACTTTTGGATGATCAACTTCCAGCCCTTGCTTCGACACCTTATGGCGCAGTACAATCCCCTCCTTTACTAGAAAATGACAATTTTCCCAGTGTAAGACAAGTTTAGTTTCCTCACATCTTGCAAGCAACTTGTCCAAATTTTGGACACCTGTCAAAAGACTCCCCAAAGACTGAGAAAGTCATCCATGAATATCTCCACAAAATCTTAGACCATATAATGAAAAATGGCCATCATGCATCTTTGGAATGTGGTTGGGGCATTGCATAGCCCAAATGACATTCGCTTGAAGGTATATGTCCCATACAAACAAGTAAATGTGGTTTTTTCTTGGTCTTCTGGCGCAATCACAATTTGATTATATCCTAAATATCCATCCAGGAAATAACACTATTCTTGCCTAGCTAACCTGCCCATCATTTGATCAATAAAAGGAACTAGGTAATGGTCTTTTCTAGTGGCCTCATTTAGTTTCCTGTCATCCATGCATATGCGCTATCCTGTCACTGTCCTGGTTGGAATCAACTCATTCTTTTCATTTGTGATTACTGTCATGCCTCATTTCTTAGGCACACACTGAACCGAGCTGATCCACTTGCTATCAAAGATAGGTTACACAATCCCTGCATCTAACCATTTAATAACCTCCTTGCGCACCACATCTTTCATAACTGGATTTAATTTGCGTTGCGGTTGCACACTCGATTTGTGTCCCTCCCCCATGAAAATCCCGTGCATACACAAGGCTGGGCTGATGTAATGTATGTCAGTCATATGCCAGCCTATCACCTTTTTCCTCTTCTTCTATACTTTTAGAGAGGCTTCAACCTGCACTTTAGACAAAGAAGCAGAAAAGATTACGGATAACATTTCATTAGCACCTAAGAATACATACCTGTGATAAGAGGGAAGAGCTTTCAAGTCCAACTTCGGTGCTTCCTTAATTGATGGATTGGGAAGGGGTCCCAAGACTCTATTTAATGGCTCCACAAACTTACGCAACATACTCACATTTGGGACATCTAGAATACTAGCCAGCTTCTGGGCTTCATCATTCCCATCTATATCCTGCCCAATCAATACTCTCTCTAAAGGGTCTCGTGCTTCAACATGCTTGGCTGCTGCTTCTACATTAATAAATGTGATTGCTGACAACTCCTCATAGATCGCAGGCAAGCCTTGTACACATCAAAGACCTCTACTTTGTCATGAACCCTCATTATCAGCCTACCAGCCCCTACATCAATCAATGCACCACCGGTAGCTAGGAACATGCGTTCCAAAATAAATGGGACCTCTGGGTCAAGCTCAAAATCCAAGATGACAAAGTCTACGGGGAAAATGAGAGTTTCCACTTGGACTAAGACATCCTCAATAACACCGTCCGACCTTGTTACCGAACGGTTAGCTAATTGCAACATTATGGTAGTGGGCTTGGGCCTTCTTAGCCCCAATTTAAGAAACATAGACGTAGACATCAAGTTGATACTTGCGCCCAAATCGCGCAGCCCTCTTGCATCGATGCACTTGCCAATTTTGATTTGAACAGTGAAACTTCCTGGATCTTTCAACTTAGTTGGCAACTTGTTCTGAATTCTAGAACTGCACTCCTTAGTGAGTGCTATTGTTGCATACTCCGCCAACCTACTTTTGTTAGCCATAATATCTTTCACATATTTGACATACTTAGGAATGCCCTGCAAAACATCAATCAAAGGCAAGTTAAGAGATACCTATTTAAAGAGTTCGATAAACTTACCAAAACATTCCTCCTCATTCTACTTTTAAAATTTATGTGGAAATGGCGGAGGTGGTTTTGCTTTTGGCTCCTCATAGTTCCTTGGCTCACTTGGTCCAGATTCATCTATCATCTTCCCTTTTTTTTCACCAGTCTTTATTTTAGGGGTCAACTCCTCCAGCGGATGACCACTACGGGTACACACAATGTTTACCTATTTTGGGTTTTGATCAGTGTTTCCAGGCAACCCCCTTGTGGCCGAGAATTTTGGGCACTGGAAAACTTCCCAAACTACTTCTCCAAATTCTGGGTAGCTAGTTGGTTGTTTTGGACATCTGCTGCCAACTTAGCTTGGTCAGCCATAATCTGTTTTAACATGTCCTCTACACTCATATCACCCTGCTTAGTAGCTTGTTGAGTTCCTTAGCCTTGCTGATTATAGTGTTGTCCACCACCTTGTGACATGTAATAGTTTTGTCCTTGGTGTTGATTCTGATTGCCACCCCATTAAAAGTTTGGGTGGTTCCTCCAACTTGGATTGTAGGTGTTGCCATAATTTTGGTGCATTCCTCCACACTGTGCATTCCCTACAAAATTCACAGATTTTGGGTTTTCTCCACATACCTCTATAGTGTGGTTTCCACCTCCACAGACCTCACACCATGTTGGTGGTTGTTGCGCCACATTACCTGAGCTTGTTATTGTCCTAGTGACAAGTTGCTGAAGTGCGTGTTCATCATGTTCTGCATTGCAGCGATATGTGTAGTTAAAGCAGTAACTGCATCTACTTCCAGCACACCAATAGTGTTTTGCACTACCGATTTGGCTCATCTTCCATTCCACTCGAGATTACACTGTGAAATTCTATTCAGTAGGGTAAATAACTCAGCTTATGTCTTCTCCAAAGCATGTCCACCTGCAGCAGAATCAAGTAAAATTTTGGTGTTTGGTTCAAATCCTTCAATGAAGGTGTGGACCAACACCTCGTTAGCTTGATGACGGTGTGGACAACTTAGCGACATGGATTTAAACCTGTCCCAAGATTTATACAAGTTTTCTCCTCCTTTCTGTCGAAAGTTTAATAGCTCGCTTCTTAACTAGGCTGTTTTCTCAGATGGGAAAAACCTTATCAAGAACTTTTGTGAAAGATCGTCCCATGATGTTATGGAGTTTGCGGGCTCAGAGTTCAACCATCTTCTTGCTTCCCCTAGCAAAGAAAAGGGAAATAGGGTGAGCCTCACATAATCGGAGTTCACTCCAGTTGGAGTGTACGTGTCACTGATATCGAGGAAATTTTGGATATGCACTTGTGGATCCTCATGTGATAAACCAGTGAATTGTCCATTTGTGTGCAATAGTTGCACCATAATCTGCTTCAGTTCAAATCTCCCACTAGCTGCAGGTTTCTGGATACAAGAAGTAACACTGGTAGTGTGTGGGATTGCCACGTCTCTCACTTTCATCTCTGCCATTACTGACGGTGCTTCTTGTTCCACCCTTTCTTCTGGGGTTACTGGTTCACTAGCGACAAGTGGAACAAGGTATGTGAGTTATCTTTGCCTTCTCCGATAACGAACAAATCTTTCCGGTTCAGCGGGAGGCTCTACCAAATTCTGGTCGTCTTCCAGGTTGAAGTTTTAACACAACCTGCAAAATGAATAACCAAGATCAAGTTGTCAACACTTGCACAAATAATTTAGAAACTCAAAAATTAAATATTTTTGGATTTTAAAATCCCTAACAGCGGCGCCAAAAATTTATTGCTCCCAGATGCACACACAAGTGTACGTGGTCGCTCAAGTAATACAGTGACTCTTTTGAGCTAGATTATTGAACCCAAAGGACTTCAAATCGACAAGCACTAACTTTTTTATAGCATCAATATTAAAACAGTCTCAATTATTAACTACTAAACAATTATATCTGTTGCAAACGGGAATTTTACAATTCGGAAGAAGTCCAAGGTTGTGGCGCATTGATTTCAAGCATAATAAAGAGTATTCCAACAATTGACAGGGTATTCTCATTAGTGATTCACAAGATTGAATTTACTATCATGGTCTCCCAACCTCTAATCGCCTACCACCAATGACAACCTAACTACATCGTTGAGCGGGAATAGGCATGAACCAATCGCAGAGCATTACGCTATCATCTTGTATATTAACCAAATAAGACATATAAATATATTTCTATCCTATAGGCGAAACACTCTAAGTTTTTACCCTGGATTGAACACATTCCTCGCATTCCTTGGTCTATCCCTCTATTCATATTCCGAGTTCAAGAGCGGACAAAAAGTTTATTTTATGTTGATCGAGCATCAAAATAGTAAAAATTAGAATGTAAGCATAAATCCTAAGAAAACCTGTCTCATGCTACAAATAAACAATATTACGCCAACAATCGTATCTACAACCCTAGAACTTGAGAATTTAGCTACTCATAGTATGAATCATCATCAAATAATGTTCAAAGATCATTAAAGTGTTTACCAAAATGAAAGAGTAGAAGAAAAGCCCTAGAGTTCGTGTTGTTCTCATTTTTTCAAAAACTAAATAATTAATAAAATAACACAACTGGACTATTTATAGGGTGGAATAAAACACGTGGTCCAATTTTGGAGTCCAGGTCTGCGACGCGGACTTGTTCCCTCACTTCATATTTTGAGAAGTTCAATCCTCCCCTGCGATGCGCCTCTATTGTACACTCCACTATTTTGTGTAATTTGTTTGCCACAGTTATCTTCCAGCTCCGCGATACAGATATGCTCCCATATAGTGTATTTTTCCAGCTTCTTAGCCATTTCTACTTAGCAACTTCGACTTATATTTTCCTTTTCTTGGATGGTTTTATTTTTTGCTCCTTTTCCTTTCTTTTCGTCCTACAAACATGTAATGACCTGATCTCATTGTTATGTAAAGCCATTAAAAAAAGAATTAGGGCCGGAAAAACTTTTTGTAGTAACTTGAGATTTCCTAGCCTAATCCAGAATTGGACGAATTTAGAGTCAAAGAGGTCTAGGGAGATCTGGTAATGAATGAGAGATAAAATTATGAATTTGACCATATGAGTAGATAACTAAAATGTTAAGGAACCCATACGATTTTACGGAATCGAATTTGGGTGAGTAGAACTCCCAGAACTGATCTTAGCATGAACAAATAGTTTCTGAGTGTCATGGGATGAAAGTGTGTTGTGAAATAGGGTTTGAAACTCTTAATTTGACTCTCTATTTCTGTGCAAGCCGCAAGGGTAGGATTATTCCCGCCAGGGTAGGGCCGCTGTGGCGGGATGAGGGCCGCTATAGCGGGCCAGTCGTGACTTAAATCAGAAATAAACCCCAAAACATCTTTATTCAACAATTTTCATTCTTGAGAGTTAGGATACAAACCAGGGCAACTTCTTGACAGTTTTTCACCATTCTTGAAGCTAAATGTAAGATTTTTACTCCCCGAATCCGTCTTTCGATCCATAGAATGAAAATTCATGGGTAATTGTCATTGGGATAGGGTTTTGAAACTGTTTCGAATGGTGGGAAAAACCCTAGTTGCACCTTAGGATCATAATTTGGATCTTGGGTTATTGAGTTCGTCATAATCTGGGTAATTAGACCTTAATTATTGATCTCCGTTATGAATTGTTTGTTTGTAGACCTAGAACAAGCGGAAATGATCCGAAAAGGGAAGAATCAAGTTTCTTAGGAGGATTCAAGCTTGTTTTCGAGGTAGGTGACAATTTGATATCATGTTTTGCGTAATGTATGTTGGTAATTGCTTCATTGTAATGCATGTATGTATGTGAATGAAGTCTTGTTGATCACACCTAATCTAATTGAGTATGAACGAATGATTGTATGCCATGAATCAATACTTGATTATATGATTATAAGAATGTACATTGTGATTGTTATTATGGCTTGTTGAATGGATCGGGTGTCACGTTCCAACACACTAACTAGGATCGTATGTCACGTATCGACATACATATTGGATCGGGTGTCACGTTCCGATACACTAACTTGGATCGGGTGCCACGTTCCGGCGCATATATGGGATCGGGTGTCACGTTCCTGAACACTAAAAGTTTGGGTATGGGTTCTATGAGAGGACCATTGAATTAGGTTCCATGAGAGAACCATTGGTTTGTTATACTACTTGTTATTGAGAATGTGGAATTTTCCATTTCTCCTAAAATGATAATCGATGTGTATATATATTCTATGCATTTATGTGTTTACCTTGTTGTAATTATGACATATGTTGTGCTTACTGGGATAGCCACGTGATCCTACCAGTACACTGTGGTTGTGTACTGATACTGCACTTGCTCTTTCTTTGTTGAGTACAGGACATCTTCAGGCGGCTACAGACAGACCTTGTTAGGAGATCAGTGATCAAGATTGGATTTAAGGGTGAGCCAGTTCTTTCAGGCTACCATGGAGTTCTTCTTATTGTTTAGTCCATTCTGTTCGGACTTAGACATTGTGTAGATATTTCTTATGTTAATTGGGGTTGAACTTTATTCTTAGACTTTTAGTTAATCACAGGTTTGGTACAATGACTTTTAGGTTCTACGGGTTGAATTTTCGCATTAGTTATGTTTCGTTGTTTTAGTTGAACCCTTGGAGATTATGGGGACTCCATTTTTATTGTCATTTAAACCTGCTTTCGTATCTTTAAATGCCTAGTTTTTCGTCAAGTTTTTTAGTCGCGTTGTAGTAATGGTTCTCCCATCAGAGGGTTAATGTGGGTGCCAATCACGAGGGTCTAGGTCGTGACAAAGTTATTATCAGAGCCCTAGGTTTGTTTATCTCATTGTACCAAAACGAGTCTAGTAGAGTCTTGCTGAACGGTACAGAGACGTCTGTACTTTTCTTCGAGAGGCTATAGGACTTTAGGAAAAACTTACTTCTTTCTACTCGTTTCGTGTTATGACTGGAATCCAATTGGTATCTAGGTGATACAAATTGGTATCTGAATTTTTTCACTCTATGTCGCATTTGGTTAGTAATTGAGTTGTAAAGGTGGAAACAACAACACCAGCAATAGAAAATGTGTCCTTGGAAATAAGTATGTTTCTTGACTCGTTGTGGGCATGTAATGACTAGAGATAAACATGAGGTTTTATTATGTTCTTAAAGTTGAAAGTCTCATTCTTCATGGGTACAAAATATGAAGATGTTTAGGACTTCCTTGTTGACTGTCATGAGTTGCTTCTTAAGATGAATATATTGGAGAGGTTTGGGGTTGAGTTTGTGACATATCAATCCCAGAGAGACCAAAATGTGATGGTGGTCTCATGTTGAGTGCTGACTAGTAAATCCACTACTCATGACTTGGGAAACATTTTATAGCTTTATGTATAGAGAAAGTATATACCCTGAACTTTGAGGGATAGGAGGAGAGATGAGTTCTTGAACATAGAGCAAATTTGTCACTTTGTGAAGTGATTAAGGTCAGATTTACAGATTCGAGCTTATAGGTGACAACATTCAAGAAGTTTTGTAAGGAACGGTTGGATAATGAACACCATTACTTTGGAAATTGCATTTAGTATTGTTGTCATAACATGTATGGGTTGCTTAGTAAATGATGAAATTGTGTTGCGATAATTGAAGTTAGAATATCTACTACGATTTCCTAGATTGAGTATATATCAAAGAGGGTCTTGATACGACTACCTCAATAGCATCAATGCTTACTTGGTCAAGTTATTAAGTGTGTTAAAATTGTGGAGAACCTGAGCATATGAAGAGGAAATCAACGTGGCTGTGGAGGCCGAGGAAATGGTAGTGTAGGTAGGGAAGTGCCTCCAGACAATAAAAAGGTTGCCCGTCAAGATGACAGGGGTCAATTTTATGCCTTTACGAGAAAGACTGAGGCTGAGGTGTCTGATGCAGTGATCACATGTGCTATTCTTGTCTATGACCGAATGTCTACTGTATTGTTTGATCCAGGTTCTACTTATTCATATGTGTTAGTTCAGTTTGCCTTAGGATTTGAGGCGGTTTGTGATATGCTTGATGCCTCCATCCATGTTTCTACCCCAGTTGGAGAGTTATTCATAGTCACCCATGTATATCGTGCTTGCCCTATCTTGTTTATGGGTTTTCAGACTTGGGTTGATTTGGTTATTTTGGATATGACTTACTTTGATATAATCTTAGGCATGACTTTGTTGTCCCCCTATTTTGCTGTGTTAAATTGTAATACAAAATTTGCGACTCTAGAGATCCCCGGTAGGGAAAAGTTAGAGTGGGAAGGGGAGTACAAGCCTAAGTCAGCTAAGATCATATCCACCATTCGGGCCAGGAAACTGGTGAGGCAGGGATGTTTGGCATATTTTGCTCATATTCGGGATGTGGAGGTTGAGTCTCCCTCTATTGAGTCTATTCATGTAGTGTCTGAACTTGAGGAAGTGTTTCCTACCAATTTTCCTGGTATGCCTCCAGATAGAGATATAGATTTCTACATTGATTTGGAACCGAGCACTCGCCTCATTTTCATCCCACCACATCGCATGGCTCTGGTAGAATTGAGAGAGCTTAAAGCTCAAATCTAGGAGCTTCTTGATAAATGTTTCATCCGTCCTAGTGCTTCCCCGTAGGGTGCTCCTGTCTTTTTTGTTAAGAAGAAGGATGGTAGTATGAGGACTAATGATTTTATCTTAAACCATAAAATAGTGGATTGATACCGGAGTGACAAACTTATGGATAAAGAAAGTTCCATTGAGTATACTTAGGTGAAGGAAATTGAAGATTTTAGTAAGAAAGTGCGTATAAAAATTGGGTTAGTCCTTTGAATTTGATAAGTATACTTGAGTTTGAGGTGTCATGTTGATGAAAAGGTTGACTTCGTGGTGATAGTCAGGGCTGACTAAGCATAATGGTAATAAGAGTTCGTAATGGATCGTGATGGGATACAATTATATAATAAGATTGTGGGTAAGTGAATTTAGTATAGTAATTACGACTCGTGAGTATCTAAGGTTGTGGTTTCCTAATTTTTGGTGAGTAACGTGGTTGTATGGAAGGTTTTAAGAGATAGTCATAATGAAGAAAAATAGTGAGATATAGTACAAGTTTTAGAGAGAGGTGAGAGCAATAATATTTTATGTGATTACAAAGGCTAAAGAGGTATCTTCAGAGGGGTATAAAATTGGGTTCAGAGAAGCGTGAATTCATTCGTTGTTGTGGCTATGGTAATAGGGTCAGTGGTCCATCAGATTGGTTAAAAACGGTGGGAAAATACTTGAGAAAGGAGTGTACTGACATTAGCTCGAGTGTGATGATAAGTGCTATGTATTTGGTTTGATTTTAGTAATAAGTGCGATTGAATTTTTAGCAAAGGATATTGTAAAATTGATGGAGATGCGATCAATGATAAGCGAAGATTCATGAATTCATAAAAATCTTCAAGGTACAAGCTAATGTGGACTTCAGTGGAATGATGTGAAGAGTATGTGGAGTCAACTCAATGAAAAGGACTGGTATTGACTCTTCAGAGCAAAACCTTTAGTGTTATTCCGTAAAATTCTTATGTGACCATCTATTTCTTTTTGCACATGGTGGTGAGTAGGTTTCACTAGCCATTCTCACGTGCGTTTTCACTTTTATGGGTGGATCCCTAGTGGTGGATCAGGGGTACTAATCCTGCGATGTTCTCTTGGTTGAGTGGGATGATTGGGAAGATTAGTTATTTCAGATGACATATTTGGTGTTGTCTTGGAGTTGTTAAAGTATTTCAGTGGTTCTACACATACCACCTTACTTATGAGAATTCATATAAGAGCTACCATGCGTAATTATGGTTGTTCGATAATCTTAATAATCATCTTGTCGTCGAGGTCATGTAACGATTATGTGTGGTTGAATGTAGGGATCATTGGGTCCAATTCTACTATTCTTAAGGGTAATCTACAATCACAATTGCTAAAGCTAGCATTTCTATAGTGTTGTTAGGGGGTTTGTATGTTTGGACATACCCCTCAATGAGTATCAGATGTCTAAAAACCAAATTTTTGTAACTTGAGATCATGGAGATTTATGTTGGGAGATGGAGATATTAATAAGAACTATGATTGTTGGGTATTATAAGTGTGTGTTGGTTCAGGTTCACTTCTAATTGTAGCGAGTATTGATTTAGAATTTTATCATGCTTAAGTGCTAAAGGATTCGTCCGGATGATTGTGTCAAGGTCCTTGATAACATATTGCAGACGTGTGTACGATCAACTTTAGTGGTTGTTGGGAATCGCTTTTGTTGTTGGTCGAGTTTACATACAATAATATTTATCACTCGAGTATTAAGATGACCTCATTAAGGCATTGTATGGGAGGATGTGTAGGTATGCAATTGGTTGGTTTGAGGTTGAAGATGTGAAACCCTTAGGGGGTCGATTTGGTGAAAGATGCTCAAGATAAGGTGAGAAACATTCAAACTAAGCTTCTAGCAGTCCAGAGTCGACATAAAAGGTATGCAGACCGTAAGGTGAGGGACATGGCCTTTCAGGATGGTGAACAAGTTCTTCTAAAGGTGTCACCCATAAAGGGGGGTAATGAGATTTGGTAAGAAGGACATGCGAGACAAATATCCCCAGCTATTCGACGATTCAGATACTACTCTACTTTTGTTTTAACCCTTTTATCCTAGTTTTTCACTCGGGGACGAGTGATGGGTAAATTGGTACCTATTGTAACGACCTGATCCCGTCGTTATGGAAAGCCAATGGAAAAAGAATTGGGGCCGGAAAAACTTTTTGTAGTAACTTGGAATTTCCTAGCCTAATCCAGAATTGGACGAAATTGGAGCCAGTGAGGTCTAGGGAGATCTGGTAATGAATGAGAGATCTAATTATGAATTTTATCATATGAGTAGATAGCTAAGACGTTAAGAAACCCGCACGATTTAACGAAATCGAATTCGAGTGAGTAGAACTCCCAAAACTGATCTAACGGGTAGTTTCTAAGTGACATGGGATGAAAGTGTTTTGTGAAATGGGGGTTTGAAACTCTTAATTCTACTCTCTGTTTCCGTGCAAGACGCTAAGGTAGGATTATTCCTGCCAAGGCGGGGCCGCTCTGTCGGGATGGGGTCCGCTATAGTGGGCCAGTTGTGACAAGTCAGAAATAAACCCCAAAATGTCTTTATTCTGCAATTTTCGTTCTTGAGAGTTAGGAGACGAACCAGGGAGACTTTTTGACAGGTTTTCACCATTCTTGAAGCTAAAGGTAAGGTTTTTACTCCTCGAATCCGTCTTTCGATCCGTAAAATGTAAATTCATGGGTAATTATCGTTGGGAGTGGATTTTGGAATTGTTTTGGATGGTGGGAAAAACCGTAGCTGCACCTTAGGATCATAATTTGGGTCTTGGGTTATTGGGTTCGTCATAATCCGGGTAATTAGACCTAATTATTGATCTTTTTTATGAATTGTTTGTTTGTAGACCTAGAACAAGAGAAAAGGATCCGAAAAGGGAAGAATCAAGTTTCTTAGGAGGATTGAAGCTTGTTTTCGAGGTAGGTGATGGTTTGATTTCATGTTTTGCGTGATGTATGTTGGTAATTGCTTCATTGTAATGCATGTATGTATGTGAATAAAGTCTTGTTGATCACACCTAATGTAATTGAGTATGAACGAATGATTATATTCCACGAATCCACACTTTATTGTATGATTATGAGAATGTACATTGTGATTGTGATTGTGACTTGTTGAATGGATCGAGTGTCATATTATGACACACAAACTGGGATCGGATGTCACGTATCAACATACATATTGGATCGGGTGTCACGTTCTGACACACTAACTTGGATCGAGTGCCACATTCCGGCGCATATATGGGATCGAGTGATACGTTCCGGCACACTAACAGTTTAGGTATGGGTTCCATGAGAGGACCATTGAATTGATTTTCATGAGAGAACCATTGATTTGTTATATCAACTTGTTATTGAGAATGTGGAATCATCCATTTCTCTTGAAATGATAATCGATGTGTGTATATATATTATGTGCATGTATGTGTTTACCTTGTTGTAAATTTGATATATGTTGTGCTTACTGGGATAGCCGCGTGATCCTACCAGTACATTGTGGTTGTGTACTTATATTGTACTTGCTCTTTCATTGTTGAGTACAGGTCATCTTCAGGTGGCTACTGACAGACCTCGTTTAGGAGATTAGTGATTAAGATCGGATTCAAGGGTGAGCCAGTTCTTTCAAGCTACCATGGGGTCCTTCTTATTGTTTATTCCATTCTGTTCGGACTTAGTCGTTGTTTAGATATTTCTTATGTTAGTTGGGTTGTATCCCTTTTCTTAGACTTGTTAGTTAATCAAAGTTTTGGTACAATGACTTTCAGGTTCTAGGGGTTGAATTTCCTCATTAGTTATGTTTCGTTGTTTTAGTTGAACCTTTAGAGTTTATGAGGACTCTATTTTTATCGTCATTTAAACCTACTTTCGTATCTTTAAATGCCTAGTTTTTTCGTTAAGTTGTTTAGTCGAGTTGTAGTAATGGTTCTCCCACCGAAGGGTTAGTGTGAATGCCAATCACGACGGTATGGGTCGTGACAAAACACCTAATCATATTAGTTAGAGGAAGCACAATCAATTGACTTTAAAATTGCAATTCAAACTAGGAATTTGCTCTCGAACTTGGCTATATATATAAGATAAATTGGTTATTAGGCACAAAAATACGCCTAAGATCAGTAAGCACAATGGACAATTTACTAACATCCCACTTATCCTTAATAGTGTTATAGTTCATTTGGAATGGTCCATACTCAAGAGGCAATGAGTTCAGAATAAAGTGAACCAAGAAGATGCCATCCACCTTCATCTCCAAGGTCCAAAGTCTTGATGCAATGTTAGTCATCCCGATAATATGATTTTGCATACTACACGACCCATCAAACTTCATGGTCGTGAGTTCAACCATTAGTGTACCAGTGAGAGACTAATCAGCAGAACGAAAATGTTCTGCCACAAACTTCAGGTATCCCCTCACATTTTTTGTTTGTGGAATACTACTCTAAATGTTGTTAGCAACAATCATTCGCATGAACATAAGACTTAATCTGTTAGAGCGCTCCCATGATTTATGAAAAGGCTTCGCATCCTCACTGCTCTTATCAGTAATGGCAGCAGGTTTGTCATTCAGCAGAGCCAAGTCAAGATCCATCACACCTAAGTGGAACTGGACTTGTTCATGGCATTAAGAGAAGTTCAATCCATTGAGCATGCGAATGAAGAGGAATAGCTGCAATATAAATATACATGCTCAATAATCAGAAAATAATGTGAATTCAGTAAAACGATAAAAGTATATCGTAGTTCTACTTTGGGTAGATACTACGACAGACTATCATAATTTAAATGTCATATTTTTTTCTTATCTTTAATAGGCAATTAGATATTTTTAACCAAATAAATACGACATCTTTGGATATACAATATATGTTTGATTGAAAGTATTAATTTACCTCATAATGTTCACTATTCGTAGAATGATTGAATCACCTTTGGGTAGATTCTTAAGTTCTAGCAATAGTGAAAGTTAATTTATCTATTTATTTTCAATATAGGAATTTCATTAACCTTCATAGATAAACGATAATTTTATGAATGCATATTTTTTTAACCATACTAGTTTGACCACTTTGGCAACTAACAAACTATATAAATACAAATGCACACATAATATCATAAATTTTGTGCATGGGAATTTTTTTATACATTTTAGTTTGACCACTTTGGTGACTAACAAACTATAGAAACATAATACATGTATCAAGTGATTATAAATATTATATGTGTAGACGTTAATTTCTCTAATTTGACCACATTGGTGACTAACAAATTATTTTGCACTAAGTACACACATACTATTTATTGCTTAGTATAACAATCAATTTAATTTATTGCACAAAAGAAAACATAATTATTGCATTATGGAAAAAAAATATTTAAGATTTTTTGAATTTGTGCAAATTAAACTTTGCTAACAACTCTTGATTAACTTAAGAGTCCAAACACCTTAAATAGTGAAGCACAAAATTACGCTATTACAAAAGGATTCAACAGTAAGTTTGAACATAATTTGATTGGACAAAATTAAACTTAGAAGGAGTTTTTTTTTTAAAAAAAAATTCATGGTTCTCACGTTATTTGCCTTCATCCGGATTCGTCTACTTGCCAACATTTTTGTTCAAAATCACTAATTAAATAATTAGTTACCTATGTATTATGTTCAATTTGTATTGAACATCCACAATTTAAAGATAATGTAAGGTAGTTCACATAATTCATACATACATCGCTATATAATTTCTGATGCAGTTACATAATTTATGACACAGACAATTTAATCAAGCGCTACACTTACGACGAATACATAATTTGATTGGGCAAAAATAGTAGACTATATCAGTGACAAATTTTTTCTACTTATTTTAATTAGTTGCAGAAGATATACAAAGATTGTCCGTTCAAACAGTCCAGGCTCGAATGCCACATGTAAGATTTAAATACTTTAATACACATCAGGATCTTGAACACGATAACCTTACATAGAGATCGTTAGGGGCACATACCTAATGAAAAAAGACATCATCACAGAGAAAAACAGAAGTGTTAGTCATAAATTGGTTTCTACCTCCTTGTCCTAGCCTTACGTTACCACAACCGTCAGCGATGAAAATAACATAGAGAATATGTGGTAACCCTAATGGGTGGAGGGAGGATCAATTTATAGAGGTTATGACTTAAATAATATTTATGGTATTACTTGGGTTACAAGTAAACTTGGGCCATAAGTAAGAATTATTCTTACATCTTTTTCCTACAAGATAAAATTTGCACTATAGAAAAAAATGAAGAAATTTGCTGAAGATGTTGCAAACTATTTAGTTTTTAATGTTTTCGAAGGTTCCTTATTAAACCTTAATAACCATCTAATTAAATAATTAATTAATTATGAAAACAAAAGAGTAAATTTTAGGTTTAACAAACATAAAAATCATATTTGTATGTTATAGCTATAGTTTGTATAATTGTGCTCCATAGCAAATTTTATGTTTGTTATGGCTATTAATCTGTATATTTCGGTATACATATACATAAAAATTTGTATTTGTATATTTCGGTATACAAACTAAAACATAGTAATTGTATATAAACAAAATTACTACATATATACAACACAAATGTATACCGAATGGGTCTATTTGTATATTTCGGTATACAGATGGGTCCTGCAATTAATTTTTATACAACACATACGTATACCGAATGGGTCTATTTGTATATTTCGGTATACAGATGGGTCCTGCAATTAATTTTTATACAACACATACGTATACCGAATGGGTCTATTTGTATATTTCGGTATACAAATGAGTCCTGCAATTAATTTTTATACAACACATGTATACTGAATGAGTTAATTTGTATATTTCGGTATACAAATGAGATGACAAAAAACATGGAATGTTTGTTGCGAATTACAAATAAAAGAAACTATGGCTATAACATTTAATTTGAATTAATAGTTTGTTATTTCATACAATTTTCCCAAAACAAAAGGCATATGTAACTGATATGAATTAAAGGACTTTATTTTTAGTATATATAGATATACATTTGTAGCATGCATCATTTCTTCAAGTCTGAGCCACTCTTTAACGAGAGAAATATAACCGGAAGCCTTAGTATCAACGTTGCCACCATCCGTGCCATAAACTTTACATTCACGGGTGTCAAAATGAGCTCATATATATGTATTTGTTCAATCCGTCCAAAATTTTATGAGTTGGGGGCTTAAGATGATTTGAGTTGGCTCAATATCAATCTATTCAGGTCTTGACTCATTTTAAAAAAAGTCTTCAATTGAGATCAAATTAGTCTCCAATTTCAAACGGTCATTAAAAATTTTTATTTGCAAATTTGGGCGGGTGATGACCCAACCTAATTTCTATTTCAATCCATTTTAATATCTTCAAATTCAACACAACCCGCTCATTTGACCCCCTACATTATCAAAGGACAAGGCAAAAATTATTGTCATGAAGCCCCTGCTTACTGCTTCTTTCAAACTGCATGATTGGAGTACTAATTTTCTAGATCAAGAAACTAAATGAATTATTGATATTGAGGATGACAATGCCCACATAATCTAGCAGACCATCAATGAGTTATTTAAATCAAGAAAGTAAATGAAAACTAAGTTGGTAAATGATGAATGTACCTTGGACCCTAGAGGGCCTCTTCTATATAAGATTACAAATGAACATTATATTATTCAAACTAAGGCATAGTCCAAAGTGTTCTGTTTTTTTTTTTCCAGATAGAAGTGAATCCCTATTGTTGATGGTTTTGTGGTCCCCTTGTCTATAATTTTCAGTGATAATGATGGTTTTATTGATTTCCCAGAAAGCTGGAATATTTGTTTTCATTAAGAAATTTTTGAATATACTTTCGGGATAGGATGCAAAATTCAGAGAATAAAGGAGAGAGAAGAGAGAATTGTCATAATGAAGGGAAAATATAGAAAAGTTAAGTGATATATCACACAAACATTCAACTCTAATTAGAAGCTAAACATTCTGAAATGGAATAGCATTTGGTTGGATGGATTCAAGATTAACGGAATATCCTTGATGTTAAAAGTTTAGTCCCACATAAAGGCTAGTGTTTGCTGAGAGCCACCACTTGTAGATGATCCATCTTGTGCATTTTGCAACATATCATGGAAATGGAGAGGGTTGCTGCTGTTGCTAACATGTGAATCTTGAGGTTTGCTATTGAAATCTTGACCAAAAGGGAAATGGCTTAGACCATCATACTGCAGGCCCTGTGACTGGGAACGTGGGATAGAGGCAGGCTGCTGCACCATGTGGCTCAAACCAATCTCCCTAGTTACAGCGGGTGCTGATGACAGAAGAGAGAGAGCACGATCAGAATCAACAATATCATTTAATCCACTGGAGAAGATCTTTTGTCCGCTGCTAGAAATTCCTGCTGCAGAAGTGGGATGTTCAAAAAGTGGCTGGCAGATCGAAGAAGATTCAGTCAGACTATGATCACTGCCTTGCATGAACTGGAATTGGCTTCCTCCTGTATAGCTATGACCCGAAGAATCAGGGAACGAGTTTTGACTGTCCATACCATTCATATGTGATTGGTTGTTGTATAATACCATATCGCTGTCTGTTTTGACAACGCCAGCCCATGCAGAGCTCACAACTGCACTTGGAAATATTTGTTGACTGCTAAATGACAGGAGTTTCGTTCCTACAAATGATTCAGCCTTTTGATCATACCATCATTTGATTAAACATACAAATATAATAACGGTATCCAATTCTAAGAATAAGGTGGAAATGCATTCATGTTTCATTTTTTATTACTATTATATAAACAAATGACCCTAACCTTGTTGGCCAAAAAGTAATCCAGAATTTTTTGCCATAGAATCTGGCTGAGGCTTCCTTCGACGCCTGTTATGTCCATCAAGACGTTTCCGACAGCTTCTCTTTCCGTCATCAAATTCTACCAATGAATGAAACCTACAAAAGGATCCAATCAGAATGAGACAATGCTGTAACATAAATTTATTGGGGATGGGACAACTGCAGAAACCTTATAGTCAAAGCTTCAATTATCTAAGCTACTATCTGAAAAATAAACAAGCAGACATTACTATGTTGCTCGGACTCTTCAAAAATGGCAACGGGTGCATGTCGGATTCGCCAAAAGTAGTGTATTTTTGAAGAATCCGAGACGGGTGCGGCATCAAAAGTGAAGAGTCCGCACAACTAAGGCAGACAATCATTTAGGACAGGACTAACTAGCAACTTCTATTCTAAATTGCTGATAAAGCAGAAGATTTCTTCTAGGTATCATTACATTACATTATAAAGGGAAAAATTCTGACTCTTAGAATTGAAAGCAATGCATCAAACACCAATACTCCTCTACATGCCAGAACTCGTTAAGCTGAGCTTCACGTTGGCAGAAAGAAATGGAGACAAGTGAATTCTAATTAAGAATTAAGATCATGATCTATTTTAATAGGTTTAATCCTAGCACTAAAATTTTAGCTCACTATCTAGATGACCTTCTATGCCAATCTAGACACCTCTCTAATTACAATCTTCCGAACTATCTGGTGTACCAAGGGTCAAGAACAAAGTCACAAGTCTAACTTTGGGAGAAAGAAGAACGTCGTTATTCTATACAGGCATAAATAAATGCACTTGACTCTTCTAATTTACGCTTCTTCCGAGGATTGAACATCTTAGTTTGCTCATTTTCTAGCCTTTACGAGGAATTCCAACATTTAAACGGAACAAACCTTGTCACCAACTCTATTACATTAAAATTGTTTACTAGCTTGGAACTTAACGTTAATTACGTTAAAATATAAGTAACATAGCTTGGAAAGCGTAGGAACTAAGGGAAGAGCAACATGCCACCAGATTGTCATACTATCCATTCAAGTTTCAGTTAACCTTCCTAATTAATGTGCTCTTCCAAATATTGAACAACTAGACATTTTCCCTTACACAGAGAAATTTCAATTTTTAACCGAACAATTGTCTCCAACGCAACGAACATGGAGTAAACAGAACCTGCCTTTCATGACTGCTTGATTCCTTACTTGATCCACGGTATCACTTATTTGAATGCATTAGGGCATAGGCGGCGCCAGAATTAGGAGTTCTAGCGTGGAAAGCATTTCCACGGCTCCTTTTGTTAGGGGTGAACAAGTTAATATACATACACATATATTTATTTAATATTCTTATACAAATACAGGGTGTACAAAAAGTTACTGGGTTCGTCCAACCCACTTAGCTCTGCCCCTGCATTATGGTCTAAGACGACAACAAAATGAGTCAGAGAAGAAGAGGCATTACCTGCTGCATTGCTGACAGAAGCGTTGGTCTCGACCTGCAATGGTGACTTTGGCAGTCTTTGAATGCACCTCACAAACTTTATGCCGGCGATGATACTCTCTGCATTCACTGAGGTCTGCATTACACCCATCAACCAAGCAATGAGCTATATTCCCTGGTGCCTTGGCCCTCTTTGATGACGATGATGATGATGATGATTCCATCACACAATTCAATTTTTGCCTCTAAATTCTTGACCTGAGTTAACAACAACGTCACAAAATGTGAAGGAAAGTTACAATTTAGCTTTTAGTCTGCGCCAAGATCTTAATCACCTCATTTTCATGCTCATCCATCCACCTAGCTACTCCAAGATTTTCATCACATCAAATCCAATAAAACAAAATCGAAACATTTAACAAGATCCAACCAACCATACCTCAGTTTTCAACACAAAATGTAAAAGATGTGCAGATTATGTACCTCAAAATCAAAACTACTGACAAACCATTTTCACTAATGATAAACAAAACAAGAAAATGACCAAGTTTGCAAAAAGGAGGAACATGTAGGTAAAATTCTCAATAACAATACGTGTCAAAATAGGGAATTAAGAGAATCTTGAAAAGTTATCTCAGATATATATAAATTAAGCCACACTCTTAACACAATAATGCAGATGTTTTCAAACTTTTATCATACGGAGTATTATTATAAATAAATTAATTAATCTACTGTCGGCTGAAGTCTAATGATTGAATAACCTTCCGAATTAAAGTAACTCATCAGCTGGACCAACCAAACTCCATAAAGGGAAAATAAAACTGCCAACTGAAATACACCACAAAGAAAAGCAAAATCCAATAAAATTCACTACAATGTCAAGAAACAAGTGTAAATTTAGTTAGAAGAAGAGGAAGGTTATAAAAAGCTATAGTGTAAAGGAACAATTTTTAGGGGAAAAAGATACTTAACTGTACTTAAGTTTCAAAATCACAGTAGAGATTCTTGCAAAGACAGAACAGAAAAAGATAAAAGGAAAAAGGGTGACAGTTTCCTTTTCTTTTATCTGTAATTTGACTGTATAATGTACTCCTTTCTTGGTTATAAGATGAAACTAGTCTTTTGGATGGAGCAAGAATCAATAATACTTACTAGTTATAATTAAAGACCCATTCTTTTGAAAAAAGCAGCGACAAGTGTAAAGGAAGAAGTCTGACTTATTCTTTACAGCCATTCATTCACTGACAAAGACTCCATCATAGACCAGTAAAGTGGCAACTGACAAAAGATATGTAAAAATAGTGTCTTGTGACTTGTTACTCAGAAACAATGGTATGTGGTCTCTGATTAATGGGTAAAAAAAAGGGACTTACTAGTATAGGGGTAGGGATGAAAAACACTCACCAAACTTGAAAAGAGTGAGGATACAAGGAATTGAACTTCTATGTGAGAGTTGGAAAGAGTTAAAAGATTGCATCACTTTTTAGGTTAATAGCCAATAGGCATAGGCGCATAGCTTTACTGGGTTGCTTGGTTGGGAACATGTTATTTCGAAACAAATTATTCTACTATATATATATATATATATATGATAACTTATTCAATTACTATACCAAAAATGATGGGATAACTAATTCAATGACTACCTTATATATATATATACCTATAATAAAACATGGGATAAAATAATTCTATATTTTATTCTGGAATTATTATTACTTATACCTCACACCAAACAAATCTAAGGATTAGTTTGTTAACTAGTTACAATTATTCATGTATTAGTTACGTTAGTATTAGTTATTTCATTTTCTTAATTATCATAAGATGATAGATCACATATTTTCTTATAACCCATATATTATTTGTTATGTGAGTTTCTAAGTTGCAAATTATATATAAATAACTTACTTCCTAATTAACTATCAAAAATTATACTCCCCTCCGTTCCTATTTAGTTGTCACCATTTCACGCTCCTAAGAAACTAGGTGAATTTATCATTATAGCCTTATTTAGTGTTTTTTTGAAGTCAAGTTTCCAATAAATGAACATAAATTAACTTATTTTGATTAATTAATTAATTACTTAGTTTTTCTAAGTAATTTATATTTTCAAGGCTAATAATTCTTAAAAATAAATTAAGAAAAATAGTGTCATTTATGTATCAATTCTGTGAAGTGACAAATATTAAAGAGTACTCCCTCTGTCTCAATTTATATGATTTACTTTCTTTTTTAGTTAGTTCTAAAAATAATGACACATTTCTATAATTTATCTTTAAAATGTCTATTTTATCCTTAATGAAATGATTTCTAGCCACACAAATTTCTATCATTCATTTTAGACCACAAATTTAAAACTTTTTTTTTCTTTCTTAAATTTTGTGTCAAATCAAACTAGCTCACATGAGATGGAGGGAGTATAATTTATAGAGAAGTAAATAGATGAATGTTTAGTAAGTATTTAAATATTTTGAAAAGTAAAAGTCAAAGATGAAAGGAAGACCAATAAACGAGTGGCTAGGAAAGGGACAAGGAGGCAGGTAGCTTTCAAGTTTTATTACTAGTATATATTGTCTGTGTTTTGTGCGTGTGATAATTGAGAATGAGAGATAAAAGCGCCAAAAACAAACTAAGAAAAAGGTTGGTCTTTTCAGTTCCCAAGTCTTTGTCTGTTCCCTCTCTCCCTTGCCGCGGTTTAATTCTACTCCATCCAAAACACTTCTATTGGACCACTTTTATTTTCCACCATTTTAAATTTGATATAGTAGAATCTATCCAAGTCTTCTTAAATTCATAGTTTTAATTATGTCTTGTGAAAAAATTGAAATTGATTTTTTTTAAAAAATTTAATTGAAAAGAAAATCAAGACTTAATTAATGACACCATACAAATAATATTAAAATAATCAAAATGTAAAATAGAGAGATGAATAGTAAATATATATAATGATATATTATCAGATTTTATATATATATAAAAATTTGATAATATTGAGGGCTAAATATAGGGACATGAAAAAAACATAAAGGACAAAACTTCTAGACATTGCATATTATTTTAGAGATTATCGTCTGCCTCGATGCGATTGTTGTTGTTTATGTGTACCCGTTCCACACATGGTTGGTACGTGTGACCTTGTTGTTCTTCGAGGGTTGTTAATACCCTGCAAAATTAAATAACAAGGCCACACGTACCAACCATGTGTGGAACGAGTACACATAAACCACAACAACTGTGTTGAGACAGACGATAATCTCTAAAACAATATGCAATGTCTAGAAGTTTTTTCCTTTATATTTTTTTCATGTCCCTATATTTTGTCCTCAATATTTATATTAAAAAACTATTAAACTTGACCGCACTACTTACATTTTTATTTACATATTACTAGTGAAAATATAAAAAATAAACACGAAAACACAACAATAAACGATTGAATAAATAATGAAGAACAAATACTAATTTTTATTTTAAAATACGCCCTTTTTTTAAAAGGAAGACCCATGTCAAATATGAGCCTTATAAGGCTCATGCAAATATGAGTCTTGTATATACAGTTTAACCTCGTTTGCCCCTCCATCCAAATGTTACTCGTTTGATTTCATACTCAATTTTTGTTGCTCTTTTAAAAATTTTGCTCTATTTTTTGTCTTTTTGGCTCTGAACTCCTCTCCTGATTACTACAATCTCTCTTTGATTTTATTTTTTTTTATAAAAAAATTATCACATGACACTCTACACAGACAAAACATTCCATCTTGACAAAAAATAAAGGGATAAGACACAAGTATCCCCCTAGACTATGACCGAAATTCCAGAGATACCCTAGTTAAGTTTAGGTGTGTCTCTGAGATTTTGATCATAGTTTAGGGAGGGGGAGGGGGGGGGGGGGGGGGGGGGGGGGGGGGTACTGGTATCCCAAAAATAAATAAATTATTAGTATTAGTTAAAAAATAAAGATAAAAGTTTCACAATCCCCAAAAAAATAAATAATTTTTTTTTGTAAAATAAAAAGATAATAGATAATTAAAATATTTTTCTTATCCCACTCCACCACCTCCTCCCACCGTAACCCCCCCTCCCCACCAAATATTTTTCTTAATTTTTTATAAGAATAAGTATTTTTTTTAAGAAAAAAAAATCTTACTTCATCCCCTCTTCCCCCAAACCTTCCCTCCCCTCCCTCCAAAAAAATTTTTGATATTATTTTTATTTTTTTCAGAAAATTCCTACCCTACTTCACCTAACTCTCCGCTCCCAATTTTTTTAATCTCATATTGTGTTAGAGATATACATATGTTTTTAAGAAAGTATTTCTACTTGTCGCAAGATTTTTTAAAAATAAAATTTCATTTCTATTAATTCAGTATGCTAGTAGGAAAAAATTGTCACGAACCCATTTCTCAGGTCAT
The DNA here is from genome assembly GCF_000226075.1 of Solanum tuberosum. Taxonomy (NCBI): domain Eukaryota; kingdom Viridiplantae; phylum Streptophyta; class Magnoliopsida; order Solanales; family Solanaceae; genus Solanum; species Solanum tuberosum. The sequence goes on from NW_006239069.1 coordinate 50,188, forward strand.
GATGACACCTACTACACCCCACCAGTTGGTAGGCCTAACCCTTAACCCCAACCCGTAAGCAACATTCTATTAAGTGGAAGATAATCAATAAGAGGCTATAAGCTAATAACAATGCGAATAAAGAGAGATCAATTGAAATAATACAAGCAATCATCCCCAAGACTTGACGTCAATCAGTAATAGATGTCATGACCCGAGCCTACACCCTGGATTTGGTCGACACTCAAGAACCATTGCTGGTCCCCAAGCGAATCCTCATCCTAACTGACTTCAAGCGGAAGACTAACTTAAGCATACATAAGCATTAAATTGAAAGAAATTCATTTACCTGATATACTCAACTTTAAAAAGTCTGAACAATACTCAAAAGAAAGTAAATATAGAAAAAGTCCTCAATTCTATCTATCTATGAAGCCTCTACTATTACAGAAGGATATCGAAACAAAATCCACGACATCTCCAAACTACTAACTATAAGGTAAAGGTGAAGTCCTATGGAATACTAGAAGGCTCACCAAAGCTGACTGGAAGGACAAATGATCTCAACGAAACACCTGTTGATGATCCTGAGTACCTGTATTTAAATTATGAAACGATGCACGCCAAATGGCGTCAGCACATTGAATGTACAAGCATGTAAGGGGAACCACTAAAATATAACATACAACTTGAACTGATAGAAAGGAAACATACTTACCTCGTCCCAACTCAACTCAACTCAAGGATACTCAACTCAATATGAAAGAAACAATAGATATACATGACACTTTTAAAATAGTAGATAATAACTCGAATGTATATGAAAATACAATAATAACTATTTACTCTTACTTGGGAGATTCTCTAACTGATAACCATCACTATGAGCTATGTGATGATACAACAGCTCGCCCACGCTACCAGAATTGTCCTATACTGTAACACCCCGTAGTTTAGTAGGCCAACTAGGGCTAAGTATGAGGGCATCAAGAGCCAAGGCAAAGGGCCAAGGGCAAAGGCAAAGGGGCAAGGGCCAAGGCTTCCCCACTTCATGAACACCACCACGGCTCGTGGTGGCTAGTAGCCCCCATGAAGCTGCCTCGAAATGGCCCACCTTCACGAGCCACTTCACGGCCAGTGGTGAAGACCACAACTCGTGGGAAGGCCAGTGAAGGTGCCTTAGAGTTTTGGAGGCCAAGACATCATGGCCTAGGCACTTCCCAAGGACCACGGACAGGACCATGGCTCGTGGAGCCTGCCGTGGTGCCTGGGAGTAGGCTGCCTAGTGAGGGCTAAATTGGGAAATTCCTTTCTAAGTTAGATTCAAGTGAGGTCATTTTTCCTAGACTTAGTACACCTATAAAAGCCATTTTAACCCTTTAACCTTCCCAATTAGGTCATTAATTCCAAAACCTCAAAAGAATCCCAAAGTTCATCCTCTCAAATATTCTATAACTTGAAGAAAAAGATAGAGTTTGAAGCTAGGTCAAGATCAAGGCACCAAATCTCTAAGATTTTGAGGGCATTGTGATCAAGGTATGATAGCTCTTCATCCATGGGCTTCTTTCATCCATGGAGTCCCCTAGTTTTCCCCAATTGTGAAGATGAAATCCCCAATTCTAGTTAGGGTTTCTTCCAATAGTATGGGTATTGTTATATGTTGATCCAATTGAGTGGATATTGATTGTTTATGATTGAATTAGTAGTAAATAATGTTATTGTGATGAAATTAAATGTTTACATGCCTAACCCATGTCTTGAAAGATGAAATTGAAGTATGTGGTTTTGTGCCTTGAAAGGGGAGATTGAGGATTTAGAGACAATCTTCTAGGATTGATGATATGTATAGTAGATTGCTTGAGATTAGGGCATATAGATATGAATTGAATGAGGTTAAAGTATACATGATGATATATGATTAGTACTAATTGAGATTGGGGATATATGATGAATTATGACTAGAATTGCTTAAGAGTAAAACATATATGAGAAATTATGATTAGACTTGTCTTAAGAGCTAGACATCTATGATATTTATGAGATGCAATGTCTTGAGAATAAGGCATGAATGATGACTTATGAATATTAGGACTTTTAGAGTAGAGCTTGCATACTGAACTATGATTGTTAAGGCTTTGAGAGTAAAGCTAATACCATGAATGTTGCATTGTAATGGAATTGTTGTGGAAGGCCTTTACCCACATACTCCATACCATGAATGCATGAATGTATAATGTGAAAGGTTTTCTCACATAGATTGATTCTAGGTTGAAAGGTTTGCTCACCTAAAATGAATCAAGCATGTTAGACTAAGATAGCTTGAAGTTGTGATATAAAATCCCTTCATGAATAGTTTCACTTGGTAAGACAAAACCATGCATGGTAGCTTGAGTAGAAGATCTCATGGTAGCCTTGGATTGAGATATCGTACCCTTCCTAAGGTTAGCTTGCACTAGTATAATAGAGTGCTTGCATGGTAGCATGACTTGGTTAGGCCAAACCATTTCATTCGTTGCTTGGATTGAGCAATAACACCCTTCCTTAAACAGCTTGTACTTGCATGGTAGTATGCTTTACCTGGTAGCTTGGTCTAGCATAATATGGTGCTTTTTCCTTGGTAGCCTTAAATTGGTAAAATCGTAACCATTCATGAGTAATGTATGTATTGGAGTAGTTAAGAAGTACTCTTCCATGAATAGTAGATATAGCTAAAGAGGGATAAGTCCCTAATCAAAGTAGCCTTATTATGATGAAACATGGTTACTTCAAGGAAGTATCGTAAGTATGTTTTTATATGTGGTTTGCTTATATGATGTATGCTAGCTTGGATTGTTGCTATAGTTGCCTTCCTTGATATGCTGACTAAAGGTGAATGTTCCATTGTCTATGAGAAATAAGCTACGGATGAGATCAAAGGATGATAAATATGTATGATGGCCTAAAGTGGTACTTAGTATGGGTGAGATTATGGTGTCTTATCCATGCATTACACAAGTATGCCTCGAGGTTATTTATGAAGTGGTTCTCTTATGTTGTGAAGATCTAAGTATGGACTATGCTTATGAATATGTTGTATCTCTTCTGTTTATGGATTATGTCTTATGTTGACTAATGCTTATATTATGTCTATGTTGGTGATTATGCCTATGATTATGTTGTTATGCTATTGATGATGTTATGTTAGCTATCATATTTTAGTACATTTTGTACTAACACTTACTCTTGCCTACATTCTTATCAAATGTAAGGTCCGGTGATATTGAGTTCCATCCCCGTTGCTAGGTTCATAGTAGATCAAGGAGTGAAAACTTGGTGAGTCCTCATAGGATCGAGGATTTGATCACCTTTCCTTTATGTCTTTTATTTTTATGTTAGAACTTTTGTATGGGCTGAGTCCCAAAGACATTTATGGTTTTATGGTTTGAGACAAAGTGTTATAGACTTTCGCTTTTTTTTAAAAGACTTTGATATTTTGAAAAAAATATTTTAAATTTCCGCATCATTTCTAGTACTTTATGTTATGATTTGCTAAGGGGCTTGTATGAGGCCTCTCAGGGTCTTGTACGCCTTGTTACATCTAGGGGGGTACCCCTGGGTCGTGACAAACTTGGTAATCAGAGCACAAGGTTTAGAATGATTCTAGGATGTCTCAAAACCACGTCTAGTAGAGCCTTTTTCATAAATGAGAAGCGCGCTACATTTATGAAAAGGAAGCTATTAGATGATTAGGAAATCTTACTTCTTTATTCTCTAAGTTGTGCCACGGAGCTTAGCTCTATAAGGTCTTTCTCCTAATCCTTACCCCCGATGGTCTACATGAAATGGCTAATACAAGGGTAAATGCTAGAAGAAATGAGGAAGACATGGTGGATCACGAGGTTCCTCCACAAGCTCCACAAGCCTCGATTAACCCTTTGGGTGAGAATGTTACAAATGCGGAGTTTATGTCGGTGTTCCAAATTGGCCCAAGCCATGATGGCACAAGTTAATAGTGAGGTGGTAGCACCGATGAACCCAATAGTAGGTACGACCGCTTCAAGAGTGAGGGATTTTATGAGGATGAACCCTCCGGAATTTTATGGCTCCAAAGTTTGAGGAAGATCCTCAAGGGTTTATAGATGAGGTGTATAAGGTACTTGCGATCATGGGAGTAACCTCGGTAGAGAAGGCAGAATTATCCGCTTACCAATTGAATGATGCTGCTCAAGTGTGGTACAATTAATGGAAAGAGATTAGGCCGGTAGGAGTGGGTCCCGTAGAGAGGGAAGTGTTTAAATCGACATTTCTAGATAGGTTCTTCCCCCTTGAAATGAGGGAAGTCAAGGTGCATGAGTTCCTTAACCTTCATCAAGGGAGTATGAGTGTGAAAAAGTATGCCCTTAAGTTCACCCAATTGTCTAAGTATGCTCCATCTCTAGTATACTACCCTAGGACAATAATGAGTAAGTTTATGTTGGGTGTGTCCGATTTGATAGAAAAAGAATGTCGTATGGCAATGCTTATCCACGACATGGATATTGCTCGTCTTATGACTCATTGCCAACAAATTGAGAAGACAAAGCTAAAAAGAGGTCTAGGGAGAAAAAGAGGTCTAGAATTGATGATGAGAAGTCCTTTCATGATAGGTCCGACGGATATGGTCGTTCTAGGAACTGACAAAGGTTTTCCGGACAAGGTTCTTCCAATGCTTCTAAGTATGAGGAGGATATAGTGTCTAACCCTAAACCGCAAGGAATTAGAAGTGAATCCCTATGGCCTACTTGTGCTAGGTGTGGAAAGAGACATGAGGGTAGATGTTTAGCCGGCATAGAAGGTTGTTTTAGTTGTGGTGAAAGTGGTCACAAAATGAGGAATTTTCCTAAGGCAAAGGCTAAAGGAAGAGAAAATGCTCCTAAGCAAAACCGGTTTGATGCACATCAAGCTAGAGGTGACCATGAGCTTGCTCCAAATGAGGATCCCGGTGTGTTGATAGCTTCCTAATTGATTGTTTATGCTTTGTTAGATTATGATGTCATTTTTGTGATATTTTGGTTGCACTCCTATTATGCTCCTATGTGATTGTAGAACCCGTATAGTCAAATTGTTAGTTCCCGAAGGAGCCTATCTAAGAGTGGAAGGGGAAGTCTATGCCAAGAGTTTAGATTATGTTTTGTCGTAAAGTTGACTTAAAGGGTTGTATGTACCACCTAGTTAAGGTGAGAGAGAAGAGTTCAAGTGTTTACCAACTCCAAAGAGTTAGTTATCTTTTAAGATTGATCCTAAGTATGGTCATTATGCGTAGGGTGTTTAGAGAATGCCTAGATATGTTCGGTTAGTAGACTCTACCAAGGGTAGTGTTATGGTTTAAGATGATTCCGGTTCGTCTTACGTGTTAAATGTGAAAGTTAAGCAAAGTATGGATCCAACCTTAGTAGAATTGAATGAAATGGTGTTAGGAAGTCCGTTGAGGCCTCCTCCCAAGGGGGAGATGGTGTGCCTAGATGTCAAGGTTGCTATGTGACTCTAATGTTCATGACTAGGGAGTTGAGGAAAAACAATCTTTCTTATAGGGAAGATCCGGTAGAGATCTTAGACCGGCAAGTTAAGAGGTAGCTTCCGTGAAAGTGTTAGGAAGGAATCTTTTAGTGAGGGAGCTATTTTGGTGGCTGAGGTCGTTATGATGTCCCGATATCCTCATCCCTTATCCTTCTACTCCTCCCCTAGCTTGAGATGATGAGTTCCTCAGGATTTGTTACTTGTATGAAGTCATGTGTGTTTTAGATGTTCCCATGATTTCCTTATGTGATGCATGTTCATGAAAACTTGTGTTTTAAAAGAAAAAAATGAGTTTATATGATGGATTTTCGTCATGTTGTAGTGCATTGTGTATAAGTTGCCTATAGTCTTGTTGAGATGAATTGATGAACATGTTTTAGCTAGGAGTTGAGAGTTCCTTCTTGAATACGTAGTTTGAGTATAGGATGCATATAGACTCCATGAGTTTGTGTTGAGCATGTTTTAGCTCAGAGATGGTAGTTCCTCCATGGACATTATTAGTTATGAGATTTCATGCATAATGGGTTGATAGATGTAGCTCCCACTTTCTTGTGTTGCATTGAGTATGTTTAGCTTCGAATTGAGTTTTCCTCCTTGGTTGTGTGCATTTAGATGTGTTGCATGCATGATGGGCTGCTAGTCTAGAGTCGTTTCTTTTCGGGGATGTCTAGATCGTCATTCGAGGACGAATGATTCCAAGGGGGAGATATTGTAACACCCCGTAGTTTAGTAGGACAACTAGGGCTAAGTATGAGGGCATTAAGAGCCAGGGCAAAGGGGCAAGGGCCAAGGAAAAAGGGCAAGGCCCAAGCCAAGGGCCAAGGATGCCCCAAACTTGCCAAGACACTGCCCCACTTCACGACCACCACCACGGCCAGTGGTGAGCACCACGGCTCATGGTGGCTAAGGCAGTAGCCCCCATGAAACAGCCTCAAAATGGCTCACTTTCACGAGCCACTTCACGGTCAGTGGTGAAGACCATGGCTCGTGGGAAGGCCTGTGAAGGTTCCTTAGACTTTCGGAGGCCAAGACATCATGGCATAGCCACTGCCCAAGGACCATGGCCAGTGGTGAGGACCATAGCTCGTGGAGCCTGTTGTGGTGCCTCAGAATAACCTGCCTAGTGAGGGCTAAATTGGGAAATTCTTTTTTAAGTTGGATTTAAGTGAGGTCATTTTGCCTAGACATAGTACACCTATATAAGATATTTTAACCCTTTAGCCTCCCCAATTAAGTCATTAATTCCAAAACCCCAAAAGAATCCCAAAGTTCATCCTCTTAAATATTTCTCTCTCTAGAACTTGAAGAAGAAGATAGAGTTTGAAGCTAGGTAAAGATCAAGGCACCAAATCTCCAAGATTTTGAGGGAATTATGATCAAGGTATGATATCTCTTCATCCCTAGACTTCTTTCATCCATGGAGTTCCCTAGTTTTCCCAATTGTGAAGATGAAATCCCCAATTCTAGTAAGGGTTTCTTCCAATATTGTTGGTATTGTTATATGTTGATCCAATTGAGTGGTTACTGATTATTCATGATTGAATTAGTAGTAAATCATGTAATTATGATGAAATTACATGTTTACATGCCTAACCCATGTGTAGAAAGATTAAATTGAAGTATGTGGGTTTTGTGCCTTGAAAGGGGAGATTGAGGATTTTGAGATAGTCTTCTAGGATTGATGATATGTATAGTAGATTGCTTGAGATTAGGGCATATAGATATGAATTTAATGAGGTTAAAGTATACATGATGATATATGATTAGTACTGATTGAGATTAGGGATATATGATGAATTATGACTAGAATTGCTTAAGAGTAAAACATATATGAGAAATTATGATTAGACTTGTCTTAAGAGCTAGACATCTATGATATTTATGAGATGCGATGTCTTGAGAATAAGGTATGAATGATGACTTATGATTATTAGGACTTTTAGAGTAGAGCTTGCATGATGAACTATGATTGTTGAGGCTTTGAGAGTAAAGCTAATACCATGAATGTTGCATTGTAATGGAATTGTTGTGGAAGGCCTTTACCCACATACTCCATACCATGAATGCATGAATGTATAATGTGAAAGGTTTTCTCACATAGATTGATTCTAGGTTGAAAGGTTTGCTCACCTAAAATGAATCAAGTATGTTAGACTAGGATAGATTGAATTTGTGACATAAAATTCCTTCATGAATAGCTTGAGTTGGTATGACAAGACCATGCATGGTAGCTTGACTAGAAGATCTCATGGTGGCCTTGGATTGAGAAATCGTACCCTTTGTAAGGTTAGCTTGCACTAGCATTATAGAATGCTTGCCTGGTAGCATGAATTGGTTAGGCCAAATCATTTCATTCATAGCTTAGATTGAGCAATAGTACCCTTCCTTGTATAGGTTGGACTTGTTTGGTAATATGCTTTACATGGTAGCGTAGTCTTGCGTAATATGGTGTTTTTTCCTTGGTAGCGTTGAATTGGTAAAATCATAACCATTCATGAGTAATGTATGTATTGGACTAGGTAAGAAGTTCTCTTCCATGAATAGTAGATATAACTAGAGAGGGACAAGTCTCTGTAGCATTATTATGATGAAATATGGTTACTTCAAGGATGTAACACCCCATATCTGAAAACAGACCTCAAGGAAGATATCCAGAAGTTACAGGTGCAAACCACGGTTGCCACCTATGGACCGTAGGGTGACCTACGACCCATGGTGGTAGTCCGTGGTTCGCATCTGCAACCCCCCAGACTCAGCACTTAAAATCATTCTAAGTGTCAACCCATGACCGGACCCACAGACCGTGGGTAAGGTCACAGACCGTGGGTAAGGTCACAGACCGTGGTCCGCGTTTTTGGATCAGACCCCCAAATTCCAGCCTCCAGTCACGACTGATGGTTGACCAACACTTACCGTTAGTCGATCGACGGTTCGTCGGTCTCGTCCATCGGTGATATCACGACCCGAGAGTACCCCCTAGTCGTAACCGGCATACTCGACCTCAAAGAGGTCTATATAAGCCCTTAGCATTCATCATTGCATATGTCATAGAATAAAAAATGGAAAATTTAAAACTTTTCACAATCAATGTCAAAGTGTCTCATATAGAAAAATAGAGTATAGAATGTCTAGACACCGTCTCATAAAACCATCTAAGTACAACATCGGAATCTCAAATAGGGAATATACCCCTTTGCAATATAGAATTCTCATAGTAGAAAGTACATAAGAAGTCTATGAGTCTATTACAATAGAAAGAAATCATAAATGGCATCATGTTGTCCTCGGAACTTGAGGACATACCAAAGTCTTAGAGAATGCAATCCAAGCCCTCCTTCCCTTGCAACAAAAGCCTACTAGCCGGAACCTACACTTAGTAGAAAAAGGGAAGAAATATGGGTTAGCACAATCACTTGTACTAAGTATGGAAGCCATGCAATTAAAACCATTTAAAACATGCATAAAAAGGACCTTTATAGAAAACATGTTATTTCAAGTTAAAAGCCATAATGCACATTCAAGGAATATATAATCAATCCATACTATAAGATAAAAATACATTCATGATCATAATTAACATTACACAATGCCATTATTCATATCTTACATACTTGAGTTCACTTAACATCATACCATGAAGACACCACCCATGACCCACTTTCAAGTTCACTTGTGCAATCTACATATGAAGTCACATACCCCCAAATGTACTAAGTAAAGCCATCAAGAAGACACAAGTGTAGTCATAAACATAAACATTATCATAATAAGTGAAATCAACCTTAACAGCATTCATAATTTGCCATACATGAAGAACTCACACAAGAACTCCTCTTCAGACCCACTTGTGCAATGCATAGGTAAAGTCTCATACCCTTACCTATACTAAGTAATATCCCTTGAGAAATACTAGTTAGAATTCATATCCCTTTACATAGTTGTTTTCATTCATTAGTTCCTTCTTACATAATTGGGAGACTTTGCCATAACCGGCATAGACCATGGGAGCTACCATGGAATCCAGTGTCTTCCTCCCACACCGAAAAGAGAGTGTTCAACTTTGTAAAGGTAGAACATTGGTACATCGTAGCATCTAGTTGGATCCACTTGCTAAAACTCCTATGGTGGGACATAGTTAAGGGATAAAGAGGTTGCTTCTAGAAACCCTATTTAATCTAAATAGCATTGTAGTTTCCACCTCATGAGACCTTTCTTGTGGAAACCTTACAACTTGGTGAAGGAGTCCTATCCCATATACATATCCTCTCGGTGCTAAGCTCAAACTCCCAATTAAGTAATTTTTAAGTCTTTACTTAGGCATTAGTTCATAAAGAACATCTTAGGGACTCACTCCCTTGTATATCAAATAGCTCAAGGTTACAAAGATGAGAATATCCTTTCATCATAGAACCAACATCATGTGAGAATATTCTTTCATATCATAGTCATATAGTGTTCATGAGAATTTCTTCTTATTCAACATAACAACACATTTATAATCATCTCACAACTTTCATGTTCACATCATAACATTCTTGATTATAACTAGGGTTATAGGGAAGAGGAATCATAACTCAACACCATAACCAACAAATAAAGTAAACATCTCCATCATAAGTAGATCAACAATTCAATAGAAGACTATTCATCAAATTGAAATCCTTCATTCATAACCTTCATGACCTTCTTCAAGATTCAACCCTATTTTCTTGATATTCATTCATCATATAGGATAATATCACAATACAATAATGAATTACATGTAAACATACTAAATTGACATCATTCAATTAACATTCAACACATGCTAGGGTTTAGAATTGAAAAAGAAGGGGAATCATGGGTCTTGTGGGGAATTGTTCAAAAACCATAAACATGACATGAATTCATCCACAAACACTCATATATAATCATAAACATTCATTATAAATCAATAGAATCGAGTTTAGAAAGTGACCCACGATTTTGAGTGAAAACCTAGAAATTGGGGGAACCTTGAAATCCAATTTTTGAGAGGGCCTCTTGGGGAAAAGATCCCAAGAGTGAAAAGCATCCATACCTTAGTTAATTCCTTGATAATTGATGGATAAAATTGAAACCTTTCAGCCCTAGATGAACCTTGGTCTTCTTCTTCAATGGGGTTCTTAGTTTATAGAGTTTTGAGAGAGAATGAGTTGGACTTGTGAATTTAGTTGTGTGAGTTAAAGTCTTAGGGTTAGGGTCTGATAGTTAGATTAGGAAAGGTAATTAGTTAACTAACCACCCCTATTAACCCCTAATTGAACGACTAACTAAAACTAAGACCCTAAAAATAAAAACTAAAACTCACTTACCTGGCAGCACGTACGACCATCATTTACGGACAGTAGATGGTGTTACGGCTCGTACTGCATGGCCGTTGTTTTGGTTAGAGATTCCCCTTTTTGGGGATAAGCTCCTACAAACTAAGTCCCCATCTACTATCAAGACTTACGGTCTGTAGACCAGTCTATTTGCCGTAGTTGGGGGGTCTCGTAGATGCTGTTGTTTTGGCAGTTTTTGGGTCCTAGTTTGGGGGTCGTACCCGTACATTTGGACCTTAAACATATAATTTTACATATTTAAACCATTTTTAGGATATTAACCATTATGTAAGGCTCTAGCTCACCCTATCGTTTTCTGGAGTGTTTCAGGTGACCCCGAGAACAGTTAAGTCAGGGGTGTTTTGGTCCTTCCCTTATGCGTTGAACCCCTAAGCTACGCCGTTTAAACCCAAAACTACATAGTTTTGGTCAGCTTTAGCCTATAAATGTAACTAGAACTTACCTAAGTCAGATCATTCATCAAAACTTAGAAAAATTAGAGCGTAAGAGGAGAAAGAGGTCAAGAACCCTAGTTCAAGAACGCAACAAGGTTCCATCAGTTCCATCCCTGAAATCGAAAGGTTTCTCCGTGGAATCTTTACCACGTATGTGGGATTTCACTAGTGGGTTCCTTTCGCCCATTAGGTCCCTAGATTTCAGTCAGAATCTTGATTCCCTTAATATTATCTAGACTTAGGGTTTCTTGAATGTTAGAATTATTGGGTTTTAGCTGTTAGAATGATCCAAATCGTATTATCATGAATTCATTATCGTTATTTCCCAGGTTCATGCATAAACTCAGAACCCTAACTATGTAGTTCTTTTAGTTCATGAATTACACATGCCAGGCCAGTTAATTGAGTTATATATAAACATGCCTCAATTTTCGAATGCATTATTATCACTATATTAATGTTGCATTCTCAGTTTGCATGTCAGTATTTTGGGCTATTCAATATTACATCATTTCAGTCATAAAGTGTTAATTACTTAATCATATGGGAAGCTTAATACCGAGTGGACTAGGGTCAGTCACCCTCAAGTCCCAGAACTACGTTCCCTGTAGGTTGTAAGTCCCCTCTGTGGGCATCATTTTAGTGATCATGCCAGCATGCCTCTATACCTCTGGCAGGGTATATTGGGTCCTCTCAATGGGGCGTATACATCGGACTCTACATTTAACTCATGTGTTTTTATGTCGGTTATTAGTAGCTCGCTTATAGTTCAGTTAGATTCTATTGCATTGACCATGTTATCAGTATAGTTCAGTATTCAATCTCAGCATGTTATAAACTTGGTCATTGCATTCAATTTAGCCATGTTCAGTATTTCTAGTATCCTTATCATGTTCATATTATATCATTGTTTTATTGCTTGTTCAGTTAAGTTATTATTCAGCTTTATTATATCATGCCTGCTCAGTACCTTTCAAGTACTGACGCATAATCTACGCTACATCTTCTCGTGATGTAGGTTCAAGCCCTTAGAAGTCAAATTACGCATAGATCGGTTCCCGATCTTCAGTTCAGCGGCATCAGTGGTGAGTCCTTATTCTTCGAGGACTAGTGACATGATTATCTTTCTTACTTTTAGTTTCAGTTTCGCTAGATATAGCTGGGGCATGTCCCAACATTTCTAGTCAGTAGAGGCTTTATTTCAGACATAGTAAGTTTTAGCTTTAGTCTTAGAGTTTGACTATTCATTTGTATTCAAACTCTCAGTTTCTTATATTCAAATTTCGTATATGGGTATTCCCCATCATTTCAGATTCTTATATGATTTAGCTTCCGCACAGTGTTTATTTATTTAGTTTACTTAAGTATGCTTATGATATGCCTGCAGGGTTATCTTGGGGTCACTCATGATCCTAGGTCCTGTGTCCGCGTCCAGGGGGTAGCCTCGAGGCGTGACAAATGAAGTATCGTTAGTATGTTTTCATATAAGGTTTGCTTATATGATGTATGCTATCTTGAATTGTTGCTATAGTTGCCTTCCTTGATATGTTGACTAAAGGTGAAAGTTCCCTTGTCTATGAGAAATAAGCTAAGAATGAGATCAAAGGATGATAAATATGTATGATGGCCTAAAGTGGTACTTAGCATGGGTGAGATTATGGTGTCTCATGCATTGCACAAGTATGCCTAGAGGTTACTTATGAAGTGGTTCTCTTATGTTATGAAGATCTAAGTATGGACTATGCTTATGAATGTGTTGTATCTCTTATGTTTCTGGATTATGTCTTATGTTGACTAATGCTAATATTATGTCTATGTTGGTGATTATGCCTATGATTATGTTGTTATGCTATTGATGATGTTATGTTAGCTATCATATTTAGTAGATTTTGTACTAACACATACTCTTGCATATATTCTTATCAAATGTAGGATCCAGTGATATTGAGTTCCATCCCCGTGGTTAGGTTCATAGTAGAGCAAGGAGGGAAGACTTGGTGAGTCCTCATAGCATCGAGGATTTGATCAAATTTCCTTTATGTATTTTATTTTTAAGTTAGAACTTTTGTATGGGATGAGTCCCAAAGACATTTATGGTTTTAGATGGTTTGAGAAAAAGTGTTATAGACTTCCGCTTGTTTTTAAAAGACTTTGATATTATGAAAAAATTGTTTTAAATTTCCACATCATTTCTAGTACTTCATGTTATGATATGCTAAGGGGCTTGTATGGGGCCTCTCGGGGGTCTTGTACACCTTGTTACATCTATGGGGTACCCCTGGGTCGTGACAAACTTGGTAATCATAACACAAGGTTTAGAATGATTCTAGGATGTCTCAAAACCACGTCTAGTAGAGTCTTGTTCATAAATGTGAAGAGCACCACATTTATGAATAGGAAGCTATTAGATGATTAGGAAATCTCAGTTCTTCATTCTCTAAGTCTTTCCATGGAGCTTAGCTCTATAAGGTCTTTCTCCTAATCCCTACCCCCGATGGTCTACATGATATGGCTAATACAAGGGCAAATACTAGAATAAATGACAAAGACATGGTGGATCAAGAGGTTCCTCCACAAGCTCCGATTGACCCTTTGGGTGAGAATGTTACAAATGCAGAGTTTAGGTCGGCGTTCCTAATGTTGGCCCAAGCCATGACGCCACAAGTTAATAGGGAGGTCGTAGCACCGGTGAACCTAATAGTGGATACGACCGGTTCAAGAGTGAGGGATTTTAGGAGGAGGAACCCTTCAGAATTTTATGGCTCCAAAGTTGAGAAAGATCCTCAAGGGTTTATAGATGAGTTGTATAAGGTACTTGATGTCATGGGATTAACCCCGGTAGAGAAGGAAGAATTAGCCACTTACTTATTGAATGATGTTGCTCAAGTGTGGTACAATCAATGGAAAGAGACTAGGCCGGTAGGAGCAGGCACCGTAGAGTGGGAAGTGTTTAAATTGGCATTTCTAGGTATGTTCTTCCCCCTTGAGATGAGGGAAGTCAAGTAGCATGAGTTACTTAACCTTCACCAAGGGAGTATGACTGTGAAAGAGTATTCCCTTAAGTTCACCCAATTGTCTAAGTATGCTCATCTCTAGTTTCTTACCCTAGGACAAGAATTAGTAAGTTCATGTCGGGTGTCTCTGATTTGGTAGAAAACGAATGTTGTACGTCAATGCTTATCACGACATGGACATTGCTCGTCTTATGACTCATTTCCAACAAATTGAGGAGACAAATCTAAAAGAGAGGTCTAGGGAGAAAAACATGTCTAGAATTGATGATGAGAAGTCCTTTCATAATGGGTTTGACGGACATGGTCGTTCTAGGAACCGACAAAGATTTTCTGAACAAGGTTCTTCCAATGCTTCTAAGTATAAGGATGATAGTGTGTCTAACCCTACACCAAAAGGAATAAGTAGTGAATCCCTATGACCTACTTGTGCTAGGTGTGGAAAAAGACATGAGGGTAGATGTTTAGCCGGCGTAGAAGGTTGTTTTAGTTGTGGTGAAAGTGGTCACAAAATGAGGAATTGTCCTACGACAAAGGCTAAAGGAAGAGAAGATGCTCCTAAGCAAAACTAGTTTTATGCACTTCAAGCTAGAGGTGACCATGAGTGTGCTCCAAAGATGGATCCCTATATGTTGCTAGCTTTCTAATTGATTGTTTATGCTTGGTTAGATTATGATGTCATTTTTGTGATGTTTTGGTTGCACTCTTATTATGATTCTCTGTGATTGTAGAACTTGTATAGTCAAATTGTTAGTTCCCGAATGAGCCTATCCAAGAGTGGAAGGGGGAAGTCTATGCCAAGAGTTTGGATTATGTTTTGTCTTAAAGTTGACTCAAAGGGTTGCATGTCCACCTAGTTAAGGTGAGAGAGAAAAGTGCAAGTGTTGACCAACTCCAAAGAGTTAGTTATCTTTTAAGATTGATCTTAAGTATGGTTATTATGCATAGGGTGTTTAGATAATGCCTAGATATGTTCGGTTAGTAGACTCTATTAAGGGTAGTGTAATGGTTTAAGATGCTTCCGGATCGTCTTACATGTTAGATGTGAAAGGTAAGCAAAGTATGGATCCAACCTTAGTAGAATTGAAAGAAATGGTATTAGGAAGTCTGTTGAGGCCTCCTCCCAAGGGGGATATGGTGTACCTAGATGTCAAGGTTGCTAAGTGACTCTAATGTTCATGATTTTGGAGTTGAGGAAAATAAAGCTTTCTTATAGGGAAGTTCCAATAAAGATCTTAGACCGGTAAGTTAAGAGGTAGCTTCCGTGAAAGTGTTACGAAGAAATCTTTTAGTGAGGGTCCTATTTGGGTGGCCGAGGCCGTTATTATGTCCTGATATCCTTATCCCTTATCCTTCAACTCCTCCCCTAGTTTGACATGATGAGTTGCTCATGATTTGTTAGTAGTATGAAGTCATGTGTGTTTTAGATGTTTCCATGATTTCCTTATATGATGCATGTTCATGAAAACTCGTGTTTTAAAAGAAAAAATGAGTTTATATGATAATTTTTGTTATGTTGTACTGCATTGTGTATGAGTTGCCTATAGACTTCATGAGATGAATTGATGAACATGCTTTAGCTAGGAATTGGGAGTTCCTCCTCGAATGCGTGCTTTGAGTATAGGTTGCATATAGGCTTCATGAGTTTGGGTTGAGCATGTTTTAGCTCAGAGATGGTCGTTCCTCTGGGTACATGATTAGTTAGGAGATTTCATGAATAATTGGTTGATAGATGTAGCTCCCACTTCTTTGTGTTGCATTGAGTATGTTTAGCTTGGAGTTGAAGTTTTCTTCCTTGGTTGTGTGCATTTAGATGTGTTGCATGCATGATGGGCTGCTAGTCTAGAGTCGTTTCATTTAGGGGATGTTTAGATCATCATTCGAGGATGAATGTTCCTAAGGGGGGAGATATTGTAACACTCCGTAGTTTAGTAGGACAACTAGGGCAAAGTAAGAGGGCATCAAGAGCTAAGGCAAAGGGGCAAGGGGAAAGGAAAAAGGGGCAAGTCCCAAGCCAAGGGTCAAGGATTCCCCAAACTTGCCAAGACACTGACCCACATCAAGACCACCACCACGGCCAGTGGTGAGCACCACAGCTTGTGGTCTGACTCGTGGTGGCTAAGGCAGTAGCACCCATGAAGCTTCCTCAAATTGGCTCACCTTCAGGAGCCACTTCATGGCCAGTGGTGAAGACCACGACTCATGGAAAGGCCATTGAAGGTGCCTTAGACTTTTGCAGGCCAAGACATCATGGCCTAGCCACTGCACAAGGATCATGGGCAAGATCGTGGCTAGTGGTGAGGACCACGGTTCGTGGAGCCTGCCGCGGTGCCTCAGAGTAAACTGCCTAGTGAGGGCTAAATTGGGAATTTCCTTTTTAAGTTAGATTTAAGTGAGGTCATTTTGACTAGACTTAGTACACTTATATAAGATATTTTAACCCTTTATCCTCCCCAATTAAGTCATTAATTCCAAATCCCTAAAAGAATCCCAAAGTTCATCTTCTTAAATATTTCTCTCTCTAGAACTTGATGAAGAAGATAGAGTTTGAAGCTAGATCAAGATCAAGGCACCAAATCTCCAAGATTTTAAGGGTATTGTGATCAAGATATGATACCTCTTCATCCATGGATTTCTTTCATCCATGGAGTCCCCTAGTTTTCGCCAATTGTGAAGATGAAATCCCTAATTCTAGTTAGGGCTTCTTCCAATATTATGGGTATTGTTATATATTGATCCAATTGAAGGGATATTGACTGTTTATGATTGAATTAGTAGTAAATCATGTTAGTATGAGGAAATTAATGTTTACATGCCTAACCCATGTCCAGAACGATGAAATTAAAGTATGTGGGTTTTGTGCCTTGAAAGGGGAGATTGAGGATTTAGATATAATCTTCTAGGATTGATGATATATATCTATAGTATATTGCTTGAGATTAGGTCATATATATATGAATTGAATGAGGTTAAAGTTTACATGATGATATATGATTAGTATTGATTGATATTGGGGATATATGATGAATTATGACTAGAATTGCTTAAGAGTAAAACATATATGAGAAATTATGATTAGACTTGTCTTAAGAGCTAGGCATGTATGATTTTTATGAGATGCAATGTCTTAAGAATAAAGCATGAATTATGACTTATGATTATTAGGACTTTTAGAGTAGAGCTTGCATGATGAACTATGATTGTTGAGGCTTTGAGAGTAAAGCTAATACCATGAATGTTGCATTGTAATGGAATTGTTGTGAAATGCCTTTACCCACATACTCCATACCATGAAGGCTTGAATGTATAATGTGAAAGGTTTTCTCACATAGAATGATTCTAGGTTGAAAGGTTTGCTCACCTAAAATGAATAAAGCATGTTAGACTAGGATAGCTTGAAGTTGTGACATAAAATCCCTTCATGAATAGCTTGACTTGGTAAGACAGGACCATGCATGGTAGCTTGAGTAGAATATCTCATGGTAGCCTTGGATTGAGAAATCGTACCCTTCCTAAGGTTAGCTTGCACTAGCATAATAAAATGCTTGCATGGTAGCATGACTTGGTTAGGCCAAACCATTTCATTGGTAGCTTGGATTCAGCAATAGTACCCTTCATTGAATAGCTTAGACTTTCATGGTAGTATGCTTTACATGGTTGCTTGGTCTAGAATAATATGTTGCTTTTTCCTTGGTAGCCTTGAATTGGTAAAATCATAACCATTCATAAGTAATGTAAGTATTGGACTAGTTAAGAAGTACTCTTCCATGAATAGTAGATATAGCTAAAGAGGGGACAAGTCCCTAATCAAAGTAGCATGATTATAATGAAACAAGGTTACTTCAAGGAAGTGTTGTAAGTATGTTTTCATATGAGGTTTGCTTATATGATGTATGCTAGCTTGGATTGTTGCTCTTGTTGCCTTCCTTGATATGTTGACTAAAGGTGAAGGTTCCCTTGTCTATGACAAATAAGCTAAGGATGAGATCAATTAATGATAAATATGTATGATGGCCTAAAGTGGTACTTAGCATGGGTGAGATTATGGGGTCTTATCCATGCATTGCACAAGTATGCCTTGAGGTTACTTATGAAGCGGTTCTCTTATGTTATTAAGATCTAAGTATGGACTATGGTTATGAATATGTTGTATCTCTTATGTTTATGGATTATGTCTTAAGTTGACTAATGCTTATATTATGTCTATGTTGGTGATTATGCCTATGATTATGTTTTTATACTTTTGATGATGTTATGTTAGCTATCATATTTAATACATTTTGTACTAACACATACTCTTGCCTACATTCTTATCAAATGTAGGGTCCGGTGATATTGAGTTCCATCCCCGTGGCTAGGTTCATAGTAGATCAAGGAGCTAAGACTTAATGAGTATTCATAGCATCGAGGATTTGATCACCTTTCCTTTATGTCTTTTATATTTACGTTAGAACTTTTCTATGGGATGCGTCCCAATGACATTTATGGTTTTAGATGGTTTGAGAAAAAGTGTTACAGACTTCCGCTTGTTTTTAAAAGACTTTGATATTATGAAAAAATGTTTTAAATTTCCGCATCATTTCTAGTACTTCATGTTATGATATGCTAAGGGGATTGTATGAGACCTCTCGGGGTCTTGTACGCCTTATTACATCTAGGGGGTACCCCTGGGTCGTGACATATACCTGCCAAAGCATAAGACATCCTCAACTAAGTGGATCCACTAAGCTATGCTTAAAAGCAATAAAGAATCATCTATAAAGCATGATCCTTTACCCATGTTGGCATACATAGTTTATAAGGACTTTTAGTTGTCTGAACTCGTCCCCATATCGGTGCTCAATACTACTCCCAATAATATATATACTCATGCTCATATGTTTAAAAACATAAATCTTCCTTTGGTTTGAGATAATTGCTCAAACTACCCTCTTAAAATAGGTAACTGCTCTTGAAATATCTTTTGAACTCATAACTAATTTAGAAATCTTAGTTACTCTTTTATCAATGTAAAAATCGATACCTCTGAGAATACATAGTCACCTTATACTCTTACTCAATTCATACTTGAAAACTCTTTCTCAAAAACATATCAAAATCATAATTTAATATGATCATTGATGACTCGGGAAGTCATACTGCATAAACATTGATGGTATATCTAGATACCATACTGCTCATACACTGATGACATACTCGATTGTTATACTAATCATGTTTTAGAAACTATTTTTTTCAAAACTTATCTTTTACTTCCTCAAAACTCAGTTTTAAAACTCATTATTGGTTTTCACAAACTTCTCAAAACCTGTAACTCAAAATGGGGTTCATGTTGAAGTATAAACGTGAACGAAACAACTTAAGGACCTGAATGACCTCATAGAACTCGATACTAAGAACTCAAAGATACTACTCATCTCCTGAATGCTCGACTCATAAGGTTCATGCAGAATTATGGGCATCTAGGACCTTCATGAATAACATATAGTAATCCCATAATTCGGAATATAGTTTCAAAAAGGATTAGGAACTCAATACGCAAGAACTCAAAACTAGAATATACTATTCCTCTCAAGAACACTCAATTCATAAAGTTAATTCGGGATTATGTACATGAACGACTCGACTCAAGGGTCTCAATGGCAATGTAGAACTCATGTGCACAACTCTTCTCATTCTCATGCTTACTTCCTCAAAACTTAGCTCAAAGCTATAATTGATTTTAAAGGAATTCACAACTTGACTTAAAAGAACTTCTTGGACTTTCCTCCTAACTCTACCTTTAATTTTGAAATGTGAATTAAAGAGTTATGATTTGGATATAGTATCGCTCAATGATTAAAGAAGGCTTAGATAGTTAGGAGTAAGAAGAGAGATAATATACGATTTGAGGAGGTACTGGCGCGACGCAGAGATAGCATTTTATATTTGGTCGCATTTTTGTTTTGAGACAGAGGAATTCGTATCCTCTCCGTGATGCAGAGAGGGGATGATTATCTGGAGGCTGCATTTCAAAGAGCCTCCACGACGCGAACCTGAGCCCATATTCTTACCCAATCTTTTCTTCTTCTCCCAATTCGATTCAATTCATACCCTATGTAATTCTATTGTCCCAATTCACAAATTTTCATTAACCTTGAACATTTTCAATGAAACCCACACACAACTCATCATTAATAGCACTCATTCGCAAAACCCTCAGCTCAAGAACTCAACAAGATTCCATTAATAAAGAGTGAAGCTAAACCTGAAGAATTCATTAAGAATCTCAATCAATCAACTTTAAAATGAATTCATGGATGAAATTTTACATGATTGAAGTGAGGGAAAACAAACCCAGCACTTTGAAAGCTTACATACCTGGAAGAACAATGTTTTTGAAGAAACTTGAAGGAAAATCTTGGAAGATGAACCTTAGCCTTAACGTTTCTTGAAGTTTCTTGAGCGTAAAAAAATTGTAGTGAATGAGAGGGTTTGATTATGAAAAATGATTTTTCTACATGTTCAGGGTAATTTAGATGACTTCCTAAGGAGTCTTAGGACTAAAATACCCTTAAAAATAAATAAAATGAGCTGGAAGTCGGAATAATTTTCCAGCGGGCAGTGAGGTCCATATTGGCTCCATAATGCGGAGCCATCGCAGAGCTGCTGCCAGGTTAGAGCGGGCAGTGAGGTCCGTATTGGCTCAGTCATAACTTTTTATTTAGAGCTCAAAATTTAGCAAACTTAGTGGCGTTGGAAAGAGGACTCAAAGATCTTCAATTTGATATCTTATGAGCCACCTAACTCATCCTGAACTGAAAGTTATGGTCGTTTGAAGTTGACCAAAGAACAATCTCATAGAGAAATTCAATTTGAAGGAAAGTTTCCTACTCAACTTTATGATATGAAATTTTAGCGACCTTAACATCTCAGAAAAATTTGAATCATTCGGATTTTTTTTTATTCACCATAAAGAATGATTCGCATCTCAACTTAGAAATTTTTGGGCTATTACAATAGAGCACCTAATCAAAATACCAGTACAAAGCTTTTACAAATACAATACAAGTGTAGGTTGTCTATGAATATAATATAAAGACTAGCCTAGACAAAATAGATGCAAACTGGTAACTCTGAAGGTCAGGTGCTTACCCTAGTCTCCGAATCCCAAAAGTTGCTCTGCTCGAGCTCCAAATCAACGACGAGAACTCGTACAGTGATTTGGAGGTTACAAAAGTATAGTATTAGAACAAAAAAATGGTACTTAATAGGCATCAACCAACTGAGCTCCAAAGATAAGTAAGTATAAGCAACAAGTAATGAGGAAAGTACAACACAAGTAACTACGCATGAAATAAAATATGCTATACAACCGATAAGGAGCAGAAACAAGATATAAAGGATAAGGAACTTTGTCGAGAACGTACCTGGAAACTTAAGCCAACAACCTGCTCACAAATAAGCTATTATACAAGGGTCAACTATCCAAGGTTAAGATAACTAACATCTACAAATCCAAACCACAACTTAACATGTATCATATCAACAACACAGGAAAACATAATATAGCCAAACAATAACCTTCTATTATTCTTACGAAATAGATGATCTAAAAATATATATTTTACCAAATATACATACCTTAAATTGAGAAAATTATTTGAACACAGACTTCTTTTTAAAATCTAAAAAGAGAATTGAATTTTAAAGATCTAACTTCATTTTAATACAAATCAATTTACTTAGCAGAAATTAAATAAAAAATTCTAAGTATATCTTGATTAGAGGATGCATATTAATTTTTTTAATCTAAAAGTTTATTTTAAGACTATATTGAATCATTTATAAGAGTAGTTCATTTAAACGTGGCTCTGCAACCTAAGAAATCAATGCATATAAGGATAAAATAAAAAACATAAACCAATAAAGATCGTCAGATAAACAAAAAAGACAGTGAATAGAAATAACTTACAACTTGCCAACTCATTGATTTAATTCCAAATATATCTATAGAAAATTCACGGTGAAAAATGAATTTTGTCATCGTTGCGAACGTCCTCCTCTTCATTAGTATGAGATATCTTCATCTCAACCGCAGGTGAAAGGCATGGAGTACGTGATAACACTCAAATTACCCTAAAAATAATTAGAAGAGTAAGCAGTTGTTAGCAATAAAAATACCCAATAAATTATCGGGGTTGAATTTCACAAGGAGTGATTTAGTGATAAGAATTCAACTAGGAGAATAAGAATGCAAACTGATTCATTGTAGTAATTAGAACAAGTGGATGGACTGTTCCACCAAATTTACTAAAAGGGGTTTGGTATCAATCATCACAATTAAACTAAAACCAAGAATTTCACACGTAAGAGACGCTCTAGAGGTGTGGGGGTTGATATTGATGTCAAATTGGTGTACAAATATTTTCTCAATAATGCTAGACAAACATGGATAAGGTGGGTAATTTTCAATGGCATTAACCTTCTTTCTATCTCAAAGCATCATATCATAGAATCTCCTTTTGGTCTCATCTATGTGAATCACAAATCAACCTAATACCTTACTAAAATCTCTCTTTCGAGCAGATTTGACAGCTAGAATTGAATCAAAATTTCTCTTTTGAGCAAACTATAAAATTAAACCTAAATTGCGTGCATCAAGCAATTTACTTTAATTGAAATTTATTTTGAGCATCTATCGAAGATCTAAAATAGGATTAAGTTTGCAACCTTAACCCATATATTAAAATCATGCTAAATAACTCAAATTCATGGTTGAAAAGCAATAAAATAGAGCAACACACAAGATCTACTAAATTAAATCAACACCCAACTCCATAATTACACCTCATTGATTTGGATTTTAGCCAAGCATCATAAAAAGAAAAGAAATTATACCAATGATGCTTTCAACCATTACTGTGTTGATGATAAGTAATAATCTTCAACACACACTTCAATTTCAACCCTCAATTGTCAATTACAAGAGTGTTTGAACAACCCCAAAACTATGTGAAGATTCAATTTATCAATATCCAAAAAAATTACAAGATAATAACAATGAATTATGGAAAAGATTTATTCCTTTTGATTTCTAATACATTTATTCTCTCACCTTTGAGCTATTAATAGTTTCTCCAAAAATTAGTTTGAAATTCCATGCACGACGCATTTGGTGACATTAGTCGGGCTTACTCTTCTAATTCGGTGATTCATCGATTGCTCTTCAGTTTGCCCTTCATTTGCTTTAGGCTTTAGGTGTTTGAACTTTAGTTGGTGAACTCGATTAAGTCAACCTTTCCCATTCGATGAATCACTAATTTATCACCTTGTTCGCCCATTTCGCCTTCATTTTAACTTAGTAGTATGTCACATTCGGCGATAGAACTTCTAGTTCACCCAATGAGTTTGGCGAATCACCGTTTCCACTTTGGTTCACCGACTTGCCCCGAATACTTTTAAACTTTCACACAGTCAAATTGGGCATGGTTTAGCCTATTGGGCGATCTACCCTTTATGTTAGGCGATTACCAATTGAGAGCTTATACTCCTTTCCATGGTTTTGGCTTCTTTTTCATGTATTCATCATTGCATTATCCTTTAGCCTTCATAGATACAAAACACATAAATATCATCATATAAATACATAAATAGACATTGAGGAGTCTAATTGTTGAACTAAAAAGGCCTCAAATGAGTGGGAATCTACCACATATCAACACCCCCAGCCTAAACTGTTGCTTGTCCTCAAGTGAATCAAGAACACAATTAGTTCAAAAGGGTGTCTACAACAGTTCTCAATGAGAATTAACTTGCAAGTGTCAC
The DNA here is from genome assembly GCF_000226075.1 of Solanum tuberosum. Lineage (NCBI taxonomy): Eukaryota > Viridiplantae > Streptophyta > Magnoliopsida > Solanales > Solanaceae > Solanum > Solanum tuberosum. Next base: position 74,317 of record NW_006239069.1, read on the forward strand.
CACAAGACTACTAAAAAATATATGTAATATCTTGATCATGCTCAAGAATCTTCAAATGATGATTAGACGGTATCAATACAAGCTCAAGCTCACTCATGCTCTCTAAGTAATGCAAAACCATGTTACAACAAAAACATTTAAGTTCCCTCACATCAAAAATGATTTCATGCTCTCACAAAGCACATAAATAAAGAAGTTAGGAATCAATACAACTCTCACTCTCCGAAAGAGAGTACATGCAAGCTTCATCTCATATGTTTTCCCATATTTTCCAATCATAACAAAACCTAATTTAAACAAGATGTCAAGGGTCTTTTAGGCTTGTAATGGGCTGAGGGTAAAGGTATGGTCAACTTGGCTCAGTGACTTCACCTTTTCAAAGCATTGTTGTACTCATCTTCTCCTCTTCTTAAGTTCTTTTCATTCTTTTCATTTTGAGATTCAAACCTCAACTTTTCACTCAATTTATTGCAAACTCTTTTTATTTCATCGAGACCTTCCTTTTCATTTCATTTTCATGTTTTTGCTCACTTTTTTTTTTATAAGTAGGGGTTCCTTCTTTTTGCAAACTTCAAGATTGAGTCTCACTTTTCTCTTTTCTTTTTCACTTTACTTTCTTTACTCCTTCCTTTCCATACCCCAAACTTAGGATTTTGGCCTAAATTGGCTATTCAAACTAATCAATGCTTAGAAAAGGATTTATGGGTGAGAAATTAGGGTCATATTTGGCTAAAGAGGCTTCAATGAGGTTGGTAACAAATGGTTTAGACTCAAATGGTGCCAACAAGGTTTCACTCCCTCACAAGGTGGTCACAAAAGGCATGAAGTTTTTGGGATCCCTGTCAAAATGTGTGTCCAAGATCATTTCTGCCTTTTACCAAGACTAAACAATTAGACTAAAAAGGAAAATTCTTGGAATAAAAAAGTATGATTTCAAGTAGGATCTCACCACTCGTGACACTTCAAACACAATCATTTAACACAGCCTTACAGAATTGAGAAACCTACGCGCGATGTTTATTGCAAATACTGACATCTATATGCACCTAGTCAACACAATAATAAAAAAGATCATTCAAAAGTAATAAAATGTTAATTTCTTCTTGAAACACTAACACAAAACACATTTCTCATCACGAGCATTATCCAAGACATTGATATTATACCAAATCGATCCTCGAATTTTAACAATGAATTTTTAAGCAATCTTAATCTTTTCACACTAAATTTTTTTACTGGGAAATGGATTAAGAGAAATAAAATCAAACCGACCAAATATCATAATAAAAACAAAAATATCTCAAAATAAAACTGAAATAAAAACAAAATAACAAAATACAATTCAAAAAGAGAATATAGTCACAAAAGCCTCACCCCTCCAAAAAATATCTAGGAGTTTCCTTCATGCAATTCAAATATAAGCATGGGAGCAGAATGAGTGGAAAGTCTCATTGACAGGCTATGCCTGTGAAGAACACTGATCCTGAGGCTCGGAGGTGATGGTATCATCTAGGGCATCAGTACCCGGCACATCTGAAATAGGATGCAGGAATGTAGCATCAATCGGGGCATCAATGCCTAGCACATCGAGGGAGGAATAACATAGTCTGAAGAACAGACCCGACTAGTGCCAACCGTGGATCTCTCTAAGTGAGTCTCTCCAAAGTAGCATTCACCATTGACTCATCTATATCCTGCAGCTCCGCTAAGGTCTCAGCAATCACCTAGTCATCCTCTCTCCAAAACTCATCCTCATGAGTCTTGTAACACCCTGGAAAACTTTTGAGCTAAGACTCAAACCATTCTCCATAGTAAGTAGGATTTTACGAAGGAATGTTAAATTTTCTTAAGTTTTAGGGTCGCTGGATGTAGCACCTTGAGTTCCAAAAAGAACTAAAGAGAATTCCTTCAAGTCATTCCTAGGTTCTTCTAAGTTTGGAGTCAACTTCAAATGATCATAACTTTTAGCACAAGATGAGTTAGGAGACACATAAGATATCAAATGAAAGATCTTCGAGTCCTCTTTCCAACGCCACTGAGTTTGCCAATTTTTGAGCTCGTACGAGGGAGATATGCCTATTTGAAATCGGGTTGTCCAATTAAGGAAAGTTACCCAAAAATATGAGGGGTATTTTTGTCTTTTCCTTATCCAATCAGCTTAAAATGAATTTTAATAATATTTTGGGGACAAATATGATTTGGGTCAGTTTTCATAAATCCAAATACGCTTAGGGTTTTAGAAGAGAGTTCATTCAAGTCATTCCTAAGTTCTTTTCAGTTTTGAGTCAAGTTCAAACGACCATAACTTTCGACACATGATGAGTTAGGAGACTCATTAGATATCAAATGAAAGGTCTTGGAATCCTCTTTCCAACTCCGCTGAGTTTGCTAATTTTTGAGCTTGTATGAGGGATATATGCCCATTTGAAGTCAGGCTGTCCAATTAAGGAAAGTTACCCGAAAATATGAGGGGTATTTGGTCCTTTCTTTACCCAATCGGATTTAAATGTTTTTAGTAAGGTTTTAGGAGTCTAAACTGATTAGAAACAGTTTTATTTATTCCTAAAATACGCTTAGGGTTTTTAGAGGAGTTCAAGATGAGGAAAAGAGGAGAAAAGGAAGAGCGTTCACGATTTTTGCGATTCTTGGAGGGATTTCGCCAAGGATTTTATCCTAAGAGGTATGTAAGATTCCATAGTGTTGGGTTTGTTTGTCCACACAGCAATCATGAGTTTCTTTTATGAATTTCATCGATGAGATTGAGTATATTGATAATCTTGTTGAGTTCTTGAAGTTTTGTGCTTCGTTTTTGATAATGAAGTTCTTGTTGAGTTCTTGAGGTGAGAGTTGCGAATGAGTGTTGTTCTTGGTGGGTTTTTGGTGTAGAATTCGCTGTAATTAGGTTGGGTTTAAGGATACAAAAGATTTTGGAGGAAATCATTTGAGTTTAGACAAGGTAGGGCTGGAAAAATTGAAGAAAAGTTCATCGAATTCGTCTGGAACGTGGCTCGGGCGGCGTGTCCCTGTTGCGCTTGAGGGGCTGGCGCCCTGCACCTCCAGTGCGCTCCAGACCAGCCTCAGTCAACTGAGGGCTGGTGCAGTGCGCCATTGCTGCCCCAGGGACGTCAGGTCCTTTTCGCCTCCGTTCTTCGTTCCGTATTCGATATTTTAAAACATGTTTTCACTCTCTTAGTGATTTTTTACTATCCAACCTATATCCAATCATCAATAAATGCTCTATATCAAGTCACGGTCCTTGAATTCATAGTTTAAATTCAAGGAAGAGTTAAGAGTAGAGTTCAAGAAAGTCTTTGAGTTAAATTTTGAATCCTTCGAGATCAACTATCGATTTGAGTTCTTTAAAATAGTTCCTTCAATCCCTATTGATTATAAACACTCTAAAATACTTCTAAACATTGAGAAATCATTCATAACCTTGAATTCATAATTCAAATTCAAGGTAGAGTTAAGAGTTAAGTCTTGAGAGTTCTTTCGAGTTATTTTGAGAAAGTCCCTATGAGTCTTTTCAAGGAGTCTTCTACAATCACTTATAAATTGTTTCAAGACTTGAGTAAGTGAGCAGGAGAAGGAGGAGAATGTATTCACGAGTCTACTTTATCATTGAGATCCTTGAGTAAAGTCATTCATTCCCATAATTCCGTGTGAACTCCATAACTTGATTTTCTTTGAGAGGAGTAGTATCTTCAAGTTCTAAGTCTTGAGTATTGAGTTCCTAATCATTTTGGGATTATAGTCCTAATCATGGTACTACTACATGTTACCCATGAAGGTCCTTGAGTTGAGTAGTTCATGCCCATAATTACGCATGAACCCTATGAGTCGAGCAGTCTTGAGATGAGAAGTATCATTCAGCCCTTGAGTTGAGTAGTTCATGCCCGTAATTCCGCATGAACCCTTTGAGTTGAGCATTCTTGAGATGAGTAGTATGATTAACTCTTTGAGTTCTGGAGTTTTTGAGTTCCAAGTATTGAATTATATGCATGGTTATTGAAAACCATGAATTGAGTCGTTCATGTCCTTAATTCGGCATGAACCCTATTTTAAGAAGTTTTTTTTTACAAATTATTTTAAAACTTATTCTAAAGACTTGATCACTGAGTTGAGGAAGAGTAGAGCTGAGTTCATTTAAAAAAAATGATATATGGGAACTAAGCATCCCCAAGAGTAAATGTTTTTACATTTAAGATGAGAGGAAACTGAGATTTCCAAAAGTGGTTTGAGCAGTTTGAGTACCATCTCTTTTAAGAGAAAGATTTTTGAGTAATAATATCAAAACATAGAAAGAGTTATGTTTTTAAACATATGAGCTAGATATGTTTTGGTAGTAGTATTGAGCACAGATATGGGGACGAGTTTGAGTTCAGATAATTCAAACTCTCCAAAAATTGTGTAGCCAGAATGGGTAGAAAAGGGTCATACTTTTTAAATGATTCCTTAATGATTTTAGCATAGACTAGTGGATCCACTTAGTTGAGGAGTTCTATACCCTGACAAGGTATAGGACAGTTCTGGCAGCGTGAGCAAGATGTTGGATCATAGGACAGTTCTAGCAGCGTGGGCTAGACGTTGTATCATCACATGGCTCATAGTGATTGTTGTCGATTAGAGAATCTCCCACATAGTTATATTGTATGTATTTTTACATACAAATGAGTTATTATTGTATTTTTACATACAAGCTATCTACTGTTTTAAAAGCTTTTCATATATTGCATATTTTATTGTTGCTTTATCCTTGAGTGTCCAAAGTTGAACTATGTTTCATAGAGTTGAGTATCTTATTGTTGAGTTGAGCCCTTATTTCTCTAAGTTGAGTTGAACTATGTTCACTGAGTTGAGCATCTTACTATTGAGTTGAGCCCTTTTTTCTCTGAGTTGAGTAGAACTATGTTTCATTGAGTTGAGTTGAGATGAGTTGAGAAGAGGTAAGTATGTTTCTTTTCCATCCGTTCAAGCTTATGTTTCTGCTTTAGAATTCCCCTTACATGCTCGTACATTCCATGTACTGAACCATTTGGCCTGCATCATTTCATGATGAAGATACAGGTATTCAGGATCATCAACAGGCGTTTCGTTGAGGTCACGTGATACAATCAGCTTTGGTGAGCCTTTTTATATTTCGGAGGATTTCACCTTTAGCTTACTGTTAGTAGTTTTGAGATGTCGTGGGTCTTGTGCCGATATCTTTCTGTAATAGTAGAGGCTTCATAGATAGACAACATTGAGTAGTTTTCAGTATGTATTCTTTGAGTTTTTTTTTACAAACTCTGAGTTCATCTATTGAGTATTGTTCAGATTATTGTAAAAGTTGAGTTTATTGAATTTGATTCAGTTTTAAGCTTTTGTATGCTTGAGTTAGTCTTCCGCTTGTAGTCAACCAAGATGAGGGTTCGATTAGGGACCAACAATGGTTCTCGAGTGTCGGCCACCTCCGGGGTGTAGGCTCGGATCTTGTTCAGATTATTGTAAAAGTTGAGTTTATTGAATTTGATTCAGTTTTAAGCTTTTGTATGCTTGAGTTAGTCTTCCGCTTGTAGTCAGCCAGGATGAGGGTTCGCTTGGGGACCATCAATGGTTCTTGAGTGCCGGCCACGTCCAGGGTGTAGGCTCGGGTAGTGACAAGTCTCTTCAATTGCATCATCCTTAGCCTTATCATCAATCCCTCAACATCATTAACTGTTGGCTGCTCAGCAACCCCAATAGGCCAATCATCTTTCGGCTCAGTGGGAAGTACCACTTTGGGCATGTCAGGCCAGGTAACCTCACCCTATAACATGGAAATATCAATGGACTTCAATTGGTCTACATCTACCCTAAGAGCATCTATGTTACTCCTCATCTCAGATAAGCCGGCAGAACTGCCGTCACATTGCTCTCTCTCCTCAATCGTACCTGTTAGGTCGTCCAACCTATCCCTATATGAAGCTAGAATGGCCCAGTGTCTCACAATCCTCAATCGCCCTAGCAATAAACTTAGGAATCTCTTTCTCAAGTTTAGTTGCCTTAGCATCTACAGAATAAGCAAGGTTGCCCATCTAATAAATTAAATCCTGAGTGAAAGGAGGTTGAGATGCAGGGGGAGGTGTAGTCTAAGTGGAAGGTATTGTTGAAGATAAATGCACAAACGAGGGTAGGGTGATACCTGTAAGATCCAAAGAAGGAGAGGGATGAGTAGCATCAGGCTCAAGAGTAGCGAGATCCACTAATCGTGTGGTGTCAGATGGTGGTGGATTCCTTATGTCCGCATTGTCCCTCATGTAATCAACCTTTATTGTTCTAATGTCAGTTGACGAGGCTGGGGTCAACCGAATGTGAGATCTCTCCCTGAATGACACTATGGCTGCCTCACATAGTTGTGTGATCAAAACGGGAAAAAGAAGGGAAGTTTTCTTCTATTGTGCTTGCATGAGCATTTCCTCCTCTATAATAGCACTAACACAGATCTCCTCCCAGACGTTAATATTACTAACCAATACGACCTTTGGATACCGGAGGATAGACTTATTCTAGGATGGCATTAGATTGCTACTTATGAACCCGAACCAAAATCGAGCGATGATGTTGATATCTTTTTTCTCAATTCTTGCCCTATATGCCATACATGAGGGAGTAGTGTCAGAGATTAATGGTACCAACCATCCCATTAGGACATCCAATTTGTTGTTCATCCTTAACTTGTACATGTCGGTCCTGCTGCCTTTCGTGCCCAAAATTTCATTAATGGAGCTCGCATGACATTGCACCTTTTTCCCAAGGACTTCGACTCCCTCAAGGGGTTTCAACATAACGCCCTTTCTCTTCTTGGGGAACGACTTTGTATAAATGGCATAGGACTCATGAACCCATGCCAGGACATATGGGGGTCGAGATCAAGTGAATCACTTAAATTAATAGAACTTGATTGTGTGCCATATGGTCGAGTAATTTCTTATTACTCTGTCCGTCAATAAACGCCTTTCCTCAAGAATTGTTCGCTCCCCCGCTGCTTTGAGCCAATTTAGGGCTCTTGGAGCTATGACTGGGAGCACTCCAGAGGTACTCAAATTTGTGGTGGGGTTTTGAGGCAACTTGGACTAAATGTCTGTCCTCTTCTTTGCCACCACCTTCTATTGGGGTTCACTCACACACATATAGGCGTGCAGAGTGGTCTGTTGTTTCTTAGAATGTTCATTCATTGAAATCCCCCTATTTCTTTTAGGAGGAGGTTGGGGGAGGATACTCGTGCTCAGAGTCAGAGGACATCACTCTTTTGCCTTTAGATTTTCTCATTTTCTGCATGTTACAATGATTCAAAATAGAGATTGGATGAAGGTTAGTGAAAAGAAGTACATAAGAATCAAAGTTAAAACTATCTTCTAAGGCTCGCCAAATGGAAAAAGAATTCTCCTAACAGTTTAGGCAAGCTCAAGTGAGCCCACCGAAGTTGACAAAACAAAATGCAATTTCACTCCGGCATGACAGGTGGTGTCAACTCTAACAACACAATCTGCCGTGATGGTTTCAACAAGCTATGACAAGCCCAATGAATGGGACAAATTTGGACTAGGCATAAGGGCGATGTCAACTCCAACTCGGTGATCTGTCGAGTTGGTTTTGGTGAGCTAAGACACGATCACCGAATTTATCGGGACCAAAGTCACAAATTCAAACTCAAAAGGCAATAGGGGCTTACTCAACGATTTACCTAATCACCTTGGCAAGCTTAGACAAGCCCGTCGAACAGGTAATTTCAGCCCAATGCCTATTTTTCAAAAATGCAATACTACCCAACACCCAAACAATTTTACAAGCTACCCATATGCTAATCTATCCCAACGTACTCAGAATTCCTCTAATTTTCAGTAAAGCATTGCCAAATATGTAACACCTCACTAAGTGAAAGATCTAAAATTAGAAAGAGTCATTTTTGGAAAGAATGAAAAAAATATGGAAATTTGTTCAAGTTATGTTAAGCTTGAGTTTAGGGTCAACTTCAAACGATTATAAATCTTAGATTAGGATGAGTTAGGTGTACTACCAGATACCGTAAGATCTTTGAATTATCTTTCCAACGCCGCTGAGTTTTCTCGATTTCAAGTTCGTATGAGATAGATATGGCCATTCAAAGTTGAGCTGTCTAGATAAGGAAAGTCAAAACCGAATTTTAGAAGGGTATTATGGTCTTTTCATTGCCCTTTAATTAAATTCATTTTGGGTAATTAAGTTGGGGTCTAAACTGAATTGGTTCAGTTTACACTTCACAAAATTAAGTTAGGATTTTGAGAGAAAAAAAAAAGAAGAGGAGAAAGGAGGAGAAGAAGCAAGGATTCGTCACGTTCTTGAAGCTAAGTGATGAATGTTAACGTCTCAAGCACACCTCATCCGATTCTAGGTGTAAACGGTTGTTAAGCAATATAAAACCCAACAAATGAGTTGGGGTCAAATCCTACAGGGAGCGGTACGTGTTCAAATTCAATTAAGAAGTACGAATGTGATCTAATTAGATATAGGAATAGAAATTATCGAAAAAGACATCAAACAAATAAAAAGGGGATTGGGGAGGGGGGGTTAGTTTGCAATTATCAACTACAACACGGTCACAAACAAATTGAAATAACAATAAGGAGAGGAATTCTCGGGATGTGATCGATTATAGGCAAATTTCTATATATGGGTAATTGAAACTACTAGTAAATAGACTAAAAATCAATGGGTAGGCTAGACTATAAGGGAGATAGCTTTCTCTCGAACAACTATCCCGAATCAGGTGATTTCTTTCGAACATCAACAAGCATAACAATGAAGAACAACCCACACCTTAATTCATCCACTCTTTCAAGCTGGATGGGTAGGATTGGGTTTAGGATTCACTCTCTCGAGCTGAACCCAGCTCAACCCAATACCTACAAATCACTAATCAATAATCTTAGTTCTAAAACCTTTCTCTCGAGAAAGCTAAGAACCCAAGGTTAGAACTGCATTTGAAACTACAATTCATAAATTAAACCACAACGAATGATTAAACCCACTTCAATATAACATTTAAACTAGTAATGAACAATACCCATAAACTAATTCAACCCATAATCACATGATCACACCCCTAGAATTGGGGTTTTAGCCAAACATCATAAAAGAGTTAAAAAGGTTACCAAATTGATTAGCCATCAACTGGGTAAGAGTAATTAAGCCTTTACAATGCTTCAATTTGCAGAAAATTCGAAACCCACTTGCAAAATCTCCAAATTGAGTCTCCAAAAGCTTCAAGTCTACTAAGAAACTATAAAAAACTCCAAAGAGAACTGTTCTAAACTAACTCAGCATATAAAATTAGCTATTCAAAATCTAATTTATAGTTGCCAAAAATAAGCCACGAAGGGCCATTAGGCGAGGTTAGTCGGGTTCGCCGAGTGGTTTTGCAAACCGCCTTTTGCTCTCTTTCATTGCCTTTTTTCCTTAGCTTTCGGCATCATCAAGTTTTGTAACTTTGGGCAATCACTCTTTGCATCCCGAAACTGCTCGGCGACTCATCGACTGCCCCTTTCCTATCGCCGACTTGGTTTCTTCCCCAGGGCTGGCACACTTGAACTTTACGCGGTCGAAATAGCCACTCAACGATTTGCCAAGTGATCTTGGCGATCATCAGGTTCGCCTTTGTTCACTTCTTCAGTTTGTTTTGTTCCTTTTTGCCTGTTAGTGTCCTTGCTTTGTTCCTCAATCCATATACTTGAAAATCAAGGCTTTAACATTAGTTTATGGCACAAATTAGGCATTTGATGGCTCTCTCAATCATCTAGGGTACCTAAGCCCCTAGCCGGGAAGACCGCACATCGACAGAATAGGCTAGGTGCTCCATATTGAGGAGCATGGACTGAGTGATCGGAGTCCTCAAATCAGTGGTACTAGCAACAACTCTAGGGGGCTGGGAAGTAGCAAAAGAATTCGGGGTCTGGGAAGGAGTGGAAGTAGATGTACGTGAAGGCGCAAAGACCGGAGTAGGCAAGGTTGCCTCTACAGGTAAAAAATCATTATCAACCTCCGGGGATGTATCCACCAGAGCTGATTTCCTCCTATCAGCCTCGTCCCGTGTGTACTCGGCCTCGATGCGCCGGATGTCGGTGGAAGATGTGGGTGTAACCTCAACATCCCTCTTCTCATCACGAGGAACTCCAGTCCAATGACATAACTCTGTAATGAGTACTAGAAATGGAAGAGACGGTTGGCGCTGTTTGGTGCTCATGGCCATCTCTTGCTCTATAATCAACCCCAAGTTAAACCTCGAGGTGGTGTCAGAAATGAGGGGTCCTAGCCAGCCCTTTAGGTCATCTAGGGTTTATGAAGTAGTCATCCTCTAGTACTCGTGCTCAAAGCCTACAGCCCTATCGAACAAAACATTAATATCATCACTGCTTCATTTCACCATCCTCCCTCGGACTATCACGAACTCTACCGGTCTGAAGGCACTAGCCTTCTTCTTTTCCTTTGGTACCAGGTCACTGTAAGCAGTGTAAAAATCCCAGATCCATGTAGGAATGTATGGGCCACAGGGCCTGGTGAAGATCTCGAACCTGTGGAACCGGAGAGTGTCCCACACATTTGGGTATCTGTCCACTACACCATCCATGACAACCTCTTTTCTTCTAGAATGGTCCTCAATCCCTAGGCCTTTAACCGGTTGAGTAACCGGGGATGAGGACCTTGAACTGGTGGTGCAGGAACCACCGTTTGTGCCGGAGCTGGCATTGAATCTACATTTGGAGAGGTCGGCTCCGAAATCATAGATGGATCTTGATGATCTTTTGCATGAATCTGTGCTCGCCGGGTCTGTAGTAATTGATCATCCTCAGGCTCAAAGAGTGAATCCTGAGAATCAAAGGATTCCCCATCACTGTTGAAGTTGTGCTCCAGCCTTTCAACTACGGGCACCTTGCATTTGTCTCATTTATCACAATACCACGTGCCCTTTTTTGGGGCAGAATGCCACTATCATCCAAATTAGTTCTAGCCATATCTGCAAAACACATCGAAAAGTGTTAGAAATTGTTCAAGAAAATTGTCGAAATCAAGCTGCAGAAAGACTCGCCGAACCAGTCGGCGAGTTGCTTGGGCGAGCTAGATCGGGCTCGCCGAAAGGATCAGGTAAAAAAAATTCCAGAATAAAGGCATGTCAGCAATGTTCTTGGCCCTTCGGCAAATTGCCTACACCAATTGGCGAGCTTAGACTATCCCGCCGAATATGACAATACATTTTAAGGGTTAGGGGCGCAGAAACGGTGATCTCAGGAACCTTTCGGTGAGTGATCGAGTGAACTCGGCGGGATCAGGCTTCTCACCAAAAGTTACAGAATCAACTAAGTCAAAAGATGAAATTAAAGACGATCAAAGGGGGAGTTTGGCGAACCACCAAACCACTCGGCGAGCTCGACGCAGCTCGCCAAATGGGCCAACATGCCAGTTTTCAACCCCAATTCCCAAAATCAAACCCGCAGCCCCCGAATTCAAAATAAAACACACACACCAAGAAATTAGTACCAGAACCATATGATCCATTCCTTCGGGGTACTCAGACTTCCCCCGATTTGGCCAAAATTGGCTATTTGATGACTTTTCCCATTAAGAATTACGTCAAACACTCCATCATTGGGAAAATTACATCATCTAGCATAACTCGGGGTTACTTAGACTTCACCCAACTAGACCCAATACAAAATTACCGCAACCCAAAAATTTAGGACCAATTTTAATGCACAAACTATGGAAAATCATCGATTTAAACATTTATGCACCAGTTCATACACATTACAAGCAATCTGACACATGAAATACGATTAAAGCAGTTATCTAACACACATCAACATACAATTACTTATTTCATTTGAGTTTAACTACAAAATAAGAGTATGGGGTTCGGAAAACCGACATGTATTTCGAATTTAGAAGTTGAAACGTAGGCGGCAAAGTATTCCAATTCCAAACACGATTCCATGCAAGAACACAAGTTAAAAGCAATAAACTATTGAAGATTTCAAGTTTGGGTGAAAGTGCACGGGGTTAGAAATCAGAGAATATGAAAGATTTTAAATTTTAAACCGTTTGGCCTTTAAGACCTTTCAGTTCGTGGCCTTTTTGGTGGAGTAAGTCATCTACGTCGAACCACTCAGCGATGCGCCGAGTGGTACTTTACCTTGTCGAGTTTTACAGGACCTCCTGGGAATTTGGGGATCCAAATGGCGGATAAAATTGGGCTTACCGACCTATTCGGCGTGTCGTCGATTAAGCAATTAGCCAGTCGAGTTTTACAAACATCCACTTCAGGCTTGGTGGGTCCAACGGCGGTCAAAGTAGGGTTCGCCAACCTATTCAGTGTGTCGCCGACTGGACTTTTGGCTCGCCAAAATGCCCATTTTCTAACACTCTACACTTTTCAACCTACACAATCAACACCCGTTATTCAAAATTAAAAATCAAAGCATTAAAAACTTGGGTTGCCTCCCAAGAAGTGTCTTAGTTAACGTCGTGGCACGACGAAAGTACCCATTCAAGCTTTATTTTTGGGGTTTGCCATTGTGTCACTAGGCAACCCCCCTTGTTTTCTTAGATTCAAATGCAAAGATATTTGTCCCATTTGGGTCTCCAGTTGCTTAATAGAGACTGAATGAGAAGTAACCGTCTAATTGAGAGTCGAGACATCCTCTTTCATCTCTTTTAACACGTTGTCAGACCCTTCAACTTTGTTGAGAATGCATGAGAGCATGTCTTTTGTTAGGCCACCTTCGGAATCCTTGGGCTTTTGACGCTCATGGGGAGGAACATACCTATCCTTTTCCCCTCTCTTTCTTTCCAAGTGGCGTTACGATCACGCCATTCTCTGTAACGGTCTCTCCAGCCTTCATCTCAATTCCATCCTTGATTTCCACCCAGTCTTGGGTAGTTTGCACGATAACCTCCTCCTTGATTGGCTAGGAAGTTTGTTTCCTCTTTGTACAATGCCTCAAATTTTGCTTCATCGGGGTTTACTACACCAACACCCACAACATTAACACTCCTTGCACCAACACCCATGACATTTTTAGCCAAGATATCTAGTTGAGTCATCATTTTGGCCATGTTTTGGTCTCTCTCTTGATCCTTTTCGATCTGCTCTTTTGTCATTTTGAAAGTAAGAGGAGAAACTTGGTCTTCACGAGTGTACCATGCCCTGTTGATATTGGTCATCCAATCAAGGAGTTGGGATGCCACTGCATATGGCTGCTGCATTTTACCACCAGGAGAGAGTTGGTCAGCCACTCTTTTGTTTACCGAATCGAGGCTCCTATAGAACTGTTGCAGCAACACATTATCTAGAAGTCCATGAGTTGGGAATTGAAGCACCAACTTCTTAAATCTTAACCATGTCTCATGGATTGGCTCACCTTCCAAATGTTTGAAACCTTGGATGCCATCCCTAAGAGTCATCATCTTCAATGGGGGAAAGAATCGCACTTGAAATGTTATGGTCAGCTCTTCCCAAGAGGTGATAGAGTCCCTTGGTAACTCAGTCAACCATTTAGTAGCTTCACCCATCAAAGAGAAAGGAAACAACCTGAGACGAAATGATTCTTGCGAGAACGGTCCACAAACATCCATGAAATTCCTGATATGCTCATGGGGATCCTCATGAGCCAACCCCCTAAACAATCCTTTTAATTGTAGGAGCTGAAGCATTGTGCTTGTGATGTGAAAAATCGCATTTCCTTCAGCCGGAGGTAAACGAATGGCACCAACACTACCCACTTGGTTTGGGTCATTGACGTTTGGGTCATTTACATCATTAAGGTTTCCAACATCATCTTGGTGGCCCACTTGGCTACCATTACTTCCGTTAACACTCATCTTCTCGTCTGTTTAACATAAGCACCATAAAACCAAAAACAAAAATAAGTAGATTCAACTATAACTAAAAAGATCACAATTCAACTTCACTAAAAGAATTTTAAACAACACCACTTCCTGGCAGTGAAACCATTTTGATGAATGTTAACGTCTAAAGCACACTTCATCCAATTCTAGGTGTAAATGGTCATTAAGCAATATAAAACCAAAACAAATGAGTTGGGGTCGAATCCCACAGGGAGCGGTACGTAATCAAATTCAATTAAGAAGTACGAATGTGATCTAACTAGATATAGGAATAAAAATTATCAAAAAAGAAATGAAACAAATAAAAAGGGGTGACACGAATGTCAGATGGGGGGAGGTTTTAGTTTGCAATTATCAACTACAACACAATCACAAACAAATTGAAATAACAATAATGAGAGGAATTCTCGGGATGTGATCGATTATAGGAAAATTTTGATATATGTGTAATTGAAACAACTAGTAAATAGGCCAAAAATCAGTGGGTAGGCTAGACTATAAGGGAGATAGCTTTCTCTTGAGCAATTATCTCGAATCTGGTGATTTCTTTTGAACATCAACAAACATAACAATGAAGAACAACCCACACCTTAATTCATCCACTCTTTCGAGCTAGATGTGCAACACCCCTAAATGCTAACCAAGAGTCAGTTGTTGATATACCATTGCTTAATTACTACAAATGTTTAAATCTCATTTTGGGAACTTGAAATTTTATGATATTTGCAAACTTGCTTAACATAATTGTGATCATAATTTAAGGTGTTGTATTGGGGTATGTATGAAATTTTCTAATTGGAATTATTTATAACTTGGAAGGGAGGTGAGCTATATACATATTGGGATATATGTATACTTTTGGGAAACCAACTTTGACTTTTGGCTATATCTAGTAAGTGATAAACATCACTTTGATAATATATATTTTCACACCTCATCTATAAGAATTGGGGAGTTCCTTAACTCTAAGAAATGGGTAGAACTTCCTCTAATGAGATTACACACAAAATTTCAAGAAAACCTTGGTCCTTTGGCTGGAATTCGAGACACACCTTTCTCTTTGGTAAGTGATGAAATCTGTTTCTGAGCTGGATAGTGTATGGTAATTTATGCATATCTCGTTCTCTAGAACTTTGTTTACAGTGAATAAATATGATTTCGAAAGCTAATTCGGATACCTACAACTCTTATGTTTATTTAAAACTCTAATGTAGCTGTTATGGATTCGGAATATGTGACGCAACATAGGGCCAGTTTTGTCCAGAATTTGGAAATTGAAATCCTGTATGATCAACTGTTAGTGTTTTGAATATATCTTTTTGTACAAAATATATTTTGCGGTGATTCTTATTTATTTGCAACCTTTAGAGATGTACCTACATCTTTCATGAAGGATATCAAGTCCAGTTTTACGTTTTTCCTTTACAAATCTAAGTTGCGACTTCAGGTACCAGGCTGGACAGATTCACTGTTTTGGGAGGATAGTTGTATTTGTACATGCCAGGCTTACTTGTGATGATGATCCTGTTTTACGTCAACATTTTTGAGCTAATAGAATTTAAAGAAGTTATTTAATTATATTTTTAAGGTTATATATAATCGTGTACAAGTTGAGAACCTTGATACGATGTCGGGCTACGGTTTGAGTTCTTGAAGTTTTGTTGGACTGTTTCTATGATAAAGCCCGAGATTTGGGTATAAACGTGTTCTTGTACTCTTGTTATCTTCTTGTATAATTGAAGGGTTATCTCGATACCTTAGTTACTTCTTGTCACAGTGTATTGTCGTATTGATATTCTCTGAGACTTTCAAGACACTTGTGTAACTCGCCCATTTGTACGGATTGCTTGATCACTTGGCATTCTTGTTGGGACTTTGTCCTTCTTGTGGATTTGATTTTGCCGCTATTGGCATGCCTATTGATTCAGATTATTTTCCATCTTGACTCTGGATTTTTGGTTCGTCTTAAGTATGGAAGTTGTCCATTTTAAGTATGAACTAGGAAGCCATTTTTAATATGGTTCTTGATTCTCTTGATTATTGGGCTTTGATCCTTCTTGATACCGGGCTTCGGTCCTTCTTGATACAGGGCTTTGGTCCTTGTTGATACTTGGTTATGCTGGGTGTGACGGTATGATGTATATATTGGGTGAGCCTTGGTATTGGATCTCTTGGGAAATGGTGCTATGAGCGTTCTTGACACTTGGATCTTTAAATATAGAAGTTGATACCTTTAATTTATTGTTTACTTGATTTATTTATTATGTTTCAATTGTGCTGCCCATGACTTTTGAAAGGTAACTTGGTGAATCTAGCGGCTCCACGTATATAGTTTTTTCACCACTAAGCTTTATGCTTAGCGATAGTTGTTTCTATCGTAGGGAACGTTCGAAGGGATACTTGAAGCTGATTGTCACGCCCAAACTCGAGGGGCGCAACTGGCTCCTAATGCCAAAACTAAGGCCCGAGTCGACCCTGCTGAACCATTTGCTACTAGCGCATGACAGCCACACACAATCAAGAAAACAAACAAGTATATCTCGGCTTAAAACAAAGACCTCTGCCGGCAAGGCCCCTGTCAACTGATCTATAAAAGAAACAACAACTCCCAGGAGATCATATAAATAAATAACCAACTAGCACAGAAGTCCTGATTGTATTGTCGAGGCCACCATGATATCTATACCAAAACTAAAAAGCAGGTATATATCAATACAATACATCAAACATCTTACAGGCTTCAGGAAACCAACAACATAGGCCAGTATGGCCATAACGTAGCTATACACCCACACACTAGTCTGCAAGCCTCTAAGAGTAGTAAAGATTAGCGGGACAGGTCCCCAGCCTACCCATAAAGATATATACAACAAAATGTAACAAACCTCGCAACTCTGGCAGCTCCGGAGGAAAGGGGCAAGCCAACCGGATAAAAGTCAATCCTGCTGCTGAGGAGGCCTACTTGGTCATCTGCCAGGACCTTTCCAATGAACGCTCGAAAGACCATAGATCCTTCACAAAAGTTGTTCCGTATGTCCTAAGCTTCGCAAATACTATATATACACAACTAGTACGCATCTTAGTTAACCAAGTGTAAACCTTGAAGAAACACCAATAACTTCATCATGCTATAACTCCATAGGAACTCTCTCTTAAGATTTCTCTCTAGTTTTGGAACTGAAATGGAATGTTTTCATGGCTTAAAATGTTAAATAAGCCGACATACCATATTTTTTACCCAACCCGGATCCGACCCGGATTCTGCCCCGGCATTCCCTAGTAAAACTCTCATAACTTTTTGCTCTGATGTCGGTTTGATACGGGGTTTTGTGCGTTGAAAACTAGACTTGTAGGCCTTCGATTTAATGGGTTATTGGACTTATAACTCTTTATATATTGGGAGAAAATATCCAAGACATTTGACCCAAATTTTAGACAAATCTCTAAAAAGGAACTTACGATAACTTTCACCAACTTTTATTTTGCCACTTACTTAACTTCAAAATTTGAGATACAACCCTTGAACACTTAAAATATTAGATACCAATTCATTTTTAATTTATTACTCACCTTCCTTGTCTTTCCACGAGGATACGAGTTAATTTAGACGTTTTGGAAAGTTGGGGTGTTACATCCTTCCCTCCTTAGAAACATTCGTCCTCGAATGAAAAAAAAATATAAGTCACGTAGTTAAGTTTGTCACTATCCAGGAACCTAAAATGCAAAAAGT